>NW_021832605.1:0-210390 GCF_006345805.1 Octopus sinensis | reverse complement strand
TTAATTCAAGGTCAATGTAACAGGCTGCCCATAGGTATTGCTTGGCCCATGTGACACAATATTTTCGAACTCAGAAGGTTCAATGTCGATCAAGGCAAAATAATAATTATATAACGATAGTGCATATTCGTTTATGGCATGAAACAAGTTTGCAGAGTTTAATTTTGTTTTGCAGAGATTGATTATTCTTTCCTTAACTTTCTGTAGGATTGACCCCATAACTTTTTCTTTGAGGACACACTCCCTTTGTCTTCTAACACCCCCAAATAACGATATCCTTCCACCCCTTCTATAGGTTTACAGAACGAAAGATTGTCTAGATTGGACCCACATTTTTAAGGATTCATCTCCAACCCTGCAGTTTCAAAAAACTTCCGGACTTTTTTCATCATTTCTATAATTGTATTTTCTTTATATGCAAGTAGTTTAAGATCGTCCACAAAGAACAAAGGATTCGTCGAGTAAGTCTTCATATTAGGGTCACTTTGGTTAATCACAAATTTTGGAAATTTTTCATTTAATATTCGACTGAGGGGATCCATGACCACAACGAACAATTGTGGGGATAATGAGTCCCCTTGTAGGATCCCACAACCAAGTTTTACACAGCCAATTTTTCGTTGGTCAATTTGAAGGTTTTAACAATACTCTTCACAAAGGCCGTTATCCACGAAGGGATCCCCGAACACTCTAGCACATGGAATAAAAAGACATGATCGACAGAATCGAATGCCTTCTTGACATCAATCCATCCCGAGTAGAGATTGTTCTGATATTCCTTATTGATACATTGATTAATCAAGGCCTGTTTTTTAGCACCCTAGCATCGCCTTCTCGTCCCGAGTTGGTTTCGGAAATTAGACCAAATGAATCCACAAATTCTGATAGTTTCGTGTTGATGCATTTAGTTACTATCTTGTATAGGTTAGGCATGCACGTGATGGGCCGAAGATCGTTTGGGGTTACACAGATGTCTTTTTTGGGGATCAAAAATATGGTTCCAGTATAGAACCATTTCTCAGGGATATTATCTCTTCGGACTATTCCTGCAATCTCCTTGCATAGGTGACAAATATTTGCTTCTTTTTGATCCGTATTAAGTCTTCGATTAGTGACTGGATTCGAGAGAGTTCCCCCTTTTTCGTTTTTATAGCCATATGGACACAACACATCCATCACTTTTTACGTTTTTGGTCCTAACAAATAAATAAATAAAATTTTCAAGGCGATGATCAAGTATACTAGCGCTGCTTGAAGCGTTAAAATTCTTTTTAGGTTTAGTATTTGGTAAACATCAGGAAGTTGTTCTTTTCGCGTGCGCTGGGAGTTTTATGACCTTTTGTCGTTAATTCATGAGTCACGTTGACCAGCCTTCCGGCGTTGATGACAAAATCAAGTACACGGGGAATATCTCTTTTACCTATACAGTCTGCATCAGCATTTTTAAAAAGTTGACTGTTTGCTGCACTTGCGATTGCTCGGCATCTGAACTTAGAAATCGTTTTGACATCGAAGATTTTTTCCATAGTATTAGGAGTCAGAATATTGAAGTCGACAAAGAGGATTTCGTCTGCTGAAACAACTTTAGCTGCATATTGATGAGCGTAGCGAGCAATGATATCTTCATTGACATCTGAAATAATTGGCTTTATGCCTTCCCAAAAGAGATGTTCAATAAATTGCTGGCCAACACTCCAACTTCTTGGATTGCAACAAATTTTCTTTTTAGTGAGCTGCTTCCATCAAGTTCTTAAAAGACTAATTTGACCTCATGGAAGGTTCCCCATGTGTTATTGGCAAAGGGATTGCCACCTCCACGCAAATTATGGACCCCACAAGCATTCTTAGTTTTTTCAGGAATGACATCGATATCAATTTGAGTGCATTTTACATTTTCTGCACAGATGTGACTTCCTTTGAATGTATTTATAGCCTCTTCAAACGCATGGAGGAGGGCTGTTTTTTCAGTTTAGGATCTGCAACGATAAAACTCGTTTCTCCTACCCCGAACTGTGTCATGCCTGCTTTTTAGCTCCTTCTTTTAGAAAGAAATAGAACATCAGTAAGAGAATCTTCAAATTTTTTATAGAGATAAATCCCGGTCTCTCCAAGGCCAGAGTTAAGTTCAGTATTGTGGAGAGAAATGATTTCCGTTTAACCCGAGTTCGCATCTGGAAATTTGACAACATTTCCGTAATCAGAGACTTTAATTTATTTCTGCACTAGTTCATGGCTTGTCCGGTAATTGTCTAAGCAGAAATTTTTGTTTTCCTAATGTCATTGTTATTCTACATAAGCAAAAGGTATTGCCCTTTCATGTAAATGTACTGGTCAGTAATGTATTGTTGAATCACTTCGTCTGCAGGTTGGCGAATCAAGTATAAAATGGTGATTTCTTTTAGCTCATCTAAGTAGGTAAATGTTTCAGATTTAGAATAACCTTATTAAAGTTGTAGAATCTTCAAGAAATGAGCCTGAAAATCTTTTTGCAAATCAATAAAAAGTGCTCCTGCTTCAGCATCTTTTGATGCTGCATCTTGGTTGAAAATTTGAAGCATTCCAGTGTTATTTCGTGCTGATTGCATCCGTTTTTGAGGGGCGTCACTTGAAGCCAATTCCATGGAAGCTTACATACCAAGTCGAAGTTCAAGCGCAGTGGTTTGGCGCTGACTCATCTCTAATAATACTTTAGCTTTTTCAGGAGAAATTTCTTATTCAAGTTCATTAGATTCTATGAAACATTATCTACAAACAATAGAGAGAGACCTTCCTTCGGGAGTCATCCGGACACGTACAATGGAAAGAATTTACAAGGCTGCAGACGCTCAAATTGGGAGGTGGCCATACAATGCACGATTTAAAGGCCATCCCGATGTCCCTGCAATGGCTGCAAAGCATAAAGATCTTCGACTATTGTTAGAGAAAACAACGGATGCGATCGAAAAATTATTCTTACAATCGGAACGTACCAGCATACAGAAAATTATCAAAAAGTTAAATAGCAAACACACTGCAAACGTTTCGGATGCCAAGGTAAAAGAAGTAGATAATCTAAAGGATTGTGCGCAGATGTTCTTAGCAATGAGGCTGCTTAAGAGAAGGAAGCAAAAGAATAAACTGAAGATCGAGTACAAAAACGGAAATATGATTTTTTATGGTACGGAACAACCCGAACTTATTGCTACTCATTTTGAGCGACTATTTAGTGTTGACGGGGAAAAGGTGGACCTAATCACTACTAATTCGGCAAACATGTTAAATTGCACATAGAGGAGTAACTGACAGCGAAATAAAATTCATAGCTAAAATAATTATTGTTCTATTTTAAAATCTTCTTAACGAGACAATTAATATTAAATTCCAAAATAGGGGTTTCTTTTTAATGAGAATTTTAAAATTTTCATTAGAAAGTTTGAATTTCCCTCAAACCCGAAAGTTCCCAAAAAGGGGTGTGCCATAAATATAGTTTGGACTTTATATGAGCCACAAATACTAAGTACTTAATTAAATAAAAAAATTAATTAGTTAATTCATTATTTATAAATTTTTCGGCCTCGTAGATCACTCCGACAGCACTGGAGTAAACGTCCTCTTTTCTATATAGCGAGATTAGAACAACCTTCCACTTTCGAAATAACATCTCAAAGAATTACTAAACATCCTCGAATACCTCAAAACAGCCCCTCTCTGATGACTCTACAAAATAATTAACAATAACTACCCGACTACTGTCAATCTGTACTGATATTTGATCAAGGAACTCCTTTATGGTGGCAGCCACTTCCTTAATAGTCCGAATTAGTCTTTTTCTGTTATGTATGTCTTCACTAAGCCTGCAGAGGAGTCCAGTTAAATGTCGAAAAATATCCTCTAGTGAGTTAGACGCGGGAGATCTTTGAGAATATGACTCTTTAAAGTATAAATCGTTTCACTACCTAGACTGTAGTGTCGAGATATGACTTGTAAAAGACTTCCCCAACGATCAGAGGGAGGAATTGAATCGCAGTGTTTAAATGCTGTGGTTATTAATTCATCAATAAAAGGTGTGTATATATTCTGCAGTTGGAGTATATCAGTTATTAGTGAATCGTGCAATGCCCTGTCGTTCTGGACTGACTAGAGTTAAGGACGAATAATACTTCAAGAACTGCAGGACTTATTATTTTATCGATTACAACTTGTACATATAATTTATTTTCATCAAATGAGTGGTCAGCACACATAACTAAGTAATGAGTAAATGTATTTATTGATAAATAAATTTATAATATAATTTATTAATTAATCTGCCAATTGAGTCGTGAGAGAATTTCTTTAAAAGACCGACAGGAGAAAGCGAAATATTTACAAGTTCGCATTTGCCGCAGTTTAAAAATATTTTAATCTAAGAGAAACCAGAAGTAATTTTATTAAGATTCTTCATAACGACCTTTGTGGGTCCTCCAATCGTTACGTCGTCAAGTATCAGAAATTAACATTGGACGAAAGTTATACAAGAAAAATGAGTTTTTGTTTAAATTTATTAATTATTGACTAACCGTATTAGTATTAGCAAATATCTGACTTTTTAGGCTCAGAATTGTTGGTCTGAAATTGAGTTATTATGTATCAACAGTTTGTTGCCCAATTTACGTCTGTAGTTTAAAATAATTCAAAAATCAATCATTGGAATTTGTTTAGAGTTTATTTTGTTAGCAAAATTGTGTGAGAGAATATCTGTAGCCCTTGTCGTTCCAACAAGACATTGACTGTTACTGATAAAACAATTGAAACGATTCCATATTTTTAAATACTTGCCGAATTTTTTATAAAAAATAGTCAATTGATTACATTCTAGAGACACGATATAAATCATGGTTAGATATTTTGTATAGGTGGAGCAATGAAGAATCAATTGTTATGATTAAAAAATCACTGACTGTATCATCTCCAACACTTATAAAAATTTTTAAAACCATTAGAAAATGTGTTAACAGACACTTTGAAAGTAATCCCGTAAAATTGAAGGGAGAAAATGTAGTCTGCCAAATCAATGAAAGTCTCTTTTGTCATAAACAAAAGTACCATCGGGGTAGACTTGCTAATTCTCAAGTGTGGGTATTCGGTATTGTTGATACCTCATTTTCACCGGCAAGAGGTTTTATGCGAGTGGTTCCAAATCGATCAGCGGCCACTTTAAAACCAATTATCTGTGAAGTAATTCTGCCAGGATCAATTATCCATAGTGATGAATGGAGGGCCTATTCCAATTTGAATGTTTTTGGGTATGACCACGCTACTGTAAACCACTCAATTAACTTTATTGAACCAACCACCGGTGTTCATACCCAACATGTGGAGTCCTATTGGAATAAAAACAAATTGCGTTGTAAGAAAATGAAAGGTGTCAAAAAAGAATTTTTACAAGACTACCTAAACGAATTTATGTGGCGTGACAACGTAATTGGTGATCCTTTTGAAAAGTTAATGGAGCTTTTGAAAAATTATTATGTTGTTCAATAAACTTGTTTCTAAAGTATAGTATTTATTTATAAATTTGATTTTTAGTTTTACATTATGTGACATGGGCAACGCGTTACGCATGGGCAACCGGTTACATTTTTTGACCTTGAGGATGTCAAAATTAAATCCTTTGATTATCAAAAATAATATTTTTATGCGCCAATTATAAAGTTTAACAATGCCTTGTATTGATTTAAATTAGTTTTTGTTCATGTACTTAAATAATTTTAAAAAGTTATTTTTTTTAATGTTGGTAAACCTAAACTTATTGGAAAATTTTTAGCGTGCTAGATTTGTTTCTTGTAATGGCTTCATATAGAGGTTATGTCAAAGATTCTTCAGAGTATCGAATTTTAAAAGATGCTTGGAAAATAAATTCCTGGAAGATTTTTCTAGGCAAGCAAAATATGAAAAAGATCGAGAATTTACAATAATCAATGAAAGGTACTCTAGATTTACGATTAATGCGCAGATTGTATCTCAAATCTGATGATCCAATACTCGTCATTATTTTGGACAATGAAACTGAAATGGAGCATGTAGCTAAATCTCTACACGAATATTCACACGGAGGAGTAAACAAGATTGAGTATGAGTGTCGACAAAGATACTTCATTGTTAAAAATGACATAATCAGAAAAGTCATTAAATTTTGTTCGGTTTTTTTGTCCTGAAATTCTCGTTTTTTGCTTTATTCTTTAAAATTATATGTTTCAATATATATTTAAATATTAAAATATTTAGAATAATACAAATAAAGAAGCTCAGATAAATTATTTTATTGAAAATGATTAAAAATTTGCTTAAAATTAAGTGTTCGAATTTTAATGTCGAGGGGTGTATGTGACATGAACGGATGAATACGCATGGAAGAGATTAACTTCCAAATTAAGAAAGTTAAATCGATACTGAAAAAGGCTCCACGTTGTTCTAATGCCTAAAAAGTTTTCATAAAAAATACTGAAGAGTACAACATTATAAAATCGATCCTCGAAGGACAAGACTTGAAAATCTCAGCTTCTCGGAAGTATAAATTGTCACAGTCCAGACGTGCGTCACGCCGGACGTGAGTCACTTGTAAAAAAATTTATAGAAATAAATAAAAAATAACTAAATAGATATACCTTACTCCAATTATACATATTAGTGTTTTTTATTTCTTTTTTGGATAAAAGTTCATATTATTCACCCACAAAAAACAAACATAACGCATTTTGACCCGACATAACGTTTTATCGATTAACTTGAATTTTTTTTATTTAAAAAAATTTTAAAATATTAAAAATTATTTTTTAATTCCTTAGCCGACTAAAATGTACTTTCTCAATAATATCCCCCTCCTCATTTTCTAAGTCCAATGTGTTTCCGTCCTGTTTTATCACTCTGTATGCAGATGTATCTATCTGGTCATACAGAGGATATTTTCTTGTGTTTTCATTTACATCCTGATCCATCTGTAAAAGTGCGTGATTTCCAACTGATATTTCCTCTTCATCAAATCTCCATCTTCTCCTTTTTTTAATTTTTTCACCCGCACTTTGCAAATTGTTCAGTACGTCTTCTTGCATTCTATTCACTTCTTCGCTTTCTTCATACACAAAATCTACCTCTTCGTATTCATTTTCTCCTTATCGTAAAATAATTTCATAATTACCAGTAAAAGCAAATAAAGACTGCATAATCTGATCATCTAGTTTTTTTTCATATCCCACTCCCATGAAAATATTAAACGGAATATGCTTCGTGGTGTCATGTTCAGAATTATTGTATTCGTAGACAATTCTTTTAATAATTGTATGATATTCTCCAAACATTCCATTTGAAGCGCTTGTAGAAGAGATCAATCGTTTTATAGATTGGTTAAATCTTAAAATTAACAAAATAAATATACCGTTCTACCTGACCTTGTATCCATGGGGCACGTGGTCTTCCACATATGTGCTTAGTTACAAACCTTGTACGCATTTCCTCCATCATATTGTTTTTGAACTCCTTTCCATTATCTGTTTGCAAGATTAATGGAGCTCCAATCATCATAAAAATGTTTTCAATAATAGGCACTATTTCTGTGCCGCATTTGGTTTTCGCAAGTTCTACAACCCCATATTTTGAAAAAGAGGCAATTAAAACGAGAATCTGGATAAATCGTAATAAATACCTTTTACTCTTTGACTTTTTTATTCTTTTAGTATATGTAGGCTATATTTTCCTCAATAAGTATTCGGTTAGCAATCCTACGTAATCTAAACGTTCTCTCTACTGATTCCGTCATCAAATGATCCAAATTGTTTAAAAGTTTTTATTTTCAATAAATCCTCTTGTGATAGTGTAATTAGAAACATTTGATAACTTGCAAAATTTAAAAATAAAATACAATAATATATAATATTAATTAAGAATTGTGATTTTGAATGATTTTATTATATAGAAAATATAAAATATCCAAAATCTGACCAAGTGACTCACGTCCGGCGTGACTCACGTCTGGACTGTGACATAAATTAAAAAAGAAGGCTGAAAAATTCGTTTTAATAGACGGAAAGCTCTATCTTCAAGATTCATTATGTAATCACAGGCTAGTTATTGCCTCAACCAACACTCAGGAGATGCGGACAATTGCAGAAGAGATCCACGACGCTAACCATTGTGGACACAATGCATTAGAAGAATTGTGTGGAAAACGATTTTGTTTTGTTAAAAGATATTATTCGTCAGGTGGTAAGAGACTGCGATATATACCCGTCTACAGTCCTGCTGAAACAATATGAAGACGTAAGTCATATTTTTGCGGATGTACCGAATGAGAGATTTCAGATTGATCTGATTGACCTAAAAAGGTATAAAATTGTCTTATTCCCAAGGTTTGTAAATGATAATGATCAATTTTCTTGGTTGTTGACTGTTATTGACGTCTATTCGAGATATGCCATCACAAGGAATCTTAGAAATAACAGTGGAATTGAAGTCGCTGAAAAATTAAACGACATTTTCATGGATTATGGCCCTGCAGATATTTGCAGTCTGATAACGGGACAGAATTTAAAAATATTCATATTCAAATTTATGTGAAGAATTCAAAATTAATCAAATACATGGAAGGCCGAACAATCCTCAGAGTCAGGGGATAGTTGAAAGATTTAATCAGACAATCACAAGGAGTTTATCCAAATTGATGGCTTCTGATAATAAAAAAGAGTGGATAAAACACATTCGAAAGCCTGTGTTTTTATACAATCAGAGAGCTCATTCATCCACATGTAAATTGCATTTTTTTATTTTCTAGGCGTTAGTCCATTCCAAAGATATCGTGGTATTCCTGGATTCAACACTGTTGTTGAATCAGGTGTTGAGGAAAATCCAAAAAGTTTTGATATGGAAGAATTGGAAGTTGTAGAAAACTCCTGACATTTATAATAAAGGTTTTTTATTGTTATTTATTAGTAAAGATGATGAGTACCAGTTAATTTTAAGAGGATGAATTTGCAGTCTTCATATTATAGAAGAATGAATAGGAAGATGGGAGTCCATCGATCAAAATATGAGTTAGATGTTGGAGATATTGTATTCAATTCTTAATTACTTAAAGGTTCGTATAAAAAAGATTATGGGACGAATCCTTCTCTTCTATTAAAAAAATTTGAACATCCGTATGGGGATCCAGTAACTATTGTCAAAAAATTGTCCAACAATTTTGTCCAAGTCGAAGATAGTGCTGGGTCTATTAGGAAAGTTCATTCAAGGCGACTAAAGAAATTCAATTCGACTTAAAATTATGGTTAATTATCTTTTGTTAATTGTCAATAATTGACCTTAGTTAACTTTGATGTAATAGATGAGGAAGTTATATGTAATTGACAAATAGTTATTAACTAACTAAATTTCCGGCCTCGTAATGGAAACACAGTTTCCACGTACTATGGCCAAGGAAATCCTTTCGAAAAGCCACTTGGACTCGCGTGGGTC
Source organism: Octopus sinensis (assembly GCF_006345805.1). Taxonomy (NCBI): domain Eukaryota; kingdom Metazoa; phylum Mollusca; class Cephalopoda; order Octopoda; family Octopodidae; genus Octopus; species Octopus sinensis. Next base: position 200,925 of record NW_021832605.1, on the reverse strand, counting down.
TCCCCGTTATGGGAGATCATGCGGCCAAGCTTTTTTAGAAAGGAAAGAGACTTTTCGCCGATGACCCCGGAAGTCTCGACGGCGATGGAGTGAACAGATACCGTTCAGAGAGCTCCTTGTACTTTCCAATCTCATCTTCTCGGCTTTGCGAGAGACTGAGCCAGCCTCGACAGCTGAAGAAGGAAGGTTGAGCTCCGAGAAAGTGTCTGAACACGTCGCATCCCATAACAGAGACTAGATTATTTTTATTTTTGACAATCATTGACATTGATGGATCGCTCGCAGCGCTCGATCGCTCACTGCGCTCGCGACATATTATATTACAAAGGACGATCCACCTCGAGATATCAATGCAATTTGTGATATTTTATATGCTGCCAAGTGTGCCTATTCAGGTTTAACTAAGAAAGTTAAGCCACAGACCACATGGGTGGGAAATAGCGAGGCGAAGATTTCAAAATTATCTGCAGAATTAGAACTTGTAAATTCCAACGTAAGACAGGCTCTGCCTCAGAGTGAAAAAAATGTGATGGATACTCTATTTCGTTATGGATATAAAAAGTCAAAAAAAGGAGAGCTCCAGAGAATCGAATTCTTACTGCATGACCTGATCAGAATTAAGAAAAAACAATTTGCTGTATATAATTCGAGAAAGGACTTCCGTAAGGATAATGTTTACTTCGAACTCAACAGAAGAAGATTTTATAGAAATTTATCAGAGAGTAATGAAGTCACAACATACCTTTTGATGATGAGGAGTGTATGTCGTTTTGGAAAAAAGTATGGAGCAAAAGGCGCGAAATATCCGCGTTACCGGACAATGTTAGTAAAAGAATGACCAGCAGTGAAGAAATGTTGCCAAATTTCATAAATAGTTACATAATGGAGATCATTTAATATCTTCCTGACCGGAAGGCACCAGGATGTGACGGAATATATAATTTCTTCATTAAAAGACTGGAATCTCTGCATGAAATCTTATGTGTTGAAATTAACAAAATAATCAACGGTTACTACATGCCAGGAAACTGGTTTTATTGATTTATTTATTCCAATTAGAGTATCATAATAATTTAATTTGACTTTTCAATACGTGCCCTCTGAGTTATCATCGGCGGTACTGAAGTGGCACTCGCTAGGATTGGAAATCCCGGAGGACCCGAATAGGCAATTTGTTTGGGACGAAGTCCGCCTTCAATCCCGCATCAAATCGTTCCGTAAATCCCTCGACCATCACCGTTTGGCCTGCTTTGAGACGGCATGTCGTCCTCACAGCGGAGCCTGGCTAAATGCCACTCTACTGACGAGTATTGACAACCTTCTGGACAGTGAGTCCGTACAGACTGGAATTTGTTTTAATTCGTGAGTTAATATCGAAAGATGATTATTTTTATTCAGTCAAAAATGAAAAACAGACCAAGAAAAAGAAATATACAAATTTAAATTATTGATTTTTAAACAGTAAAATTTTAAAAGAAATATAATTTCAAAAAGTATTAAAAAGCTAAGATATAGAGAATCAGAAGGTATTGAATGGTTAAAACAAAAAAAGATTAAATTATTGTCAAAATAAATCCAATTCGATTACAGAATATCAAATATTATAAGAAATTCTGTAAGTCAGCAATATATTTAATCAATTTGAATACAAATATTAACCATTACTATAAAAAATAAAAATTGAATAAATAAAACGGTTCACCACAACAATAAATAAAACAATTCACCACAACAAAACGAGTCATAATAAATAATGTGGTTATCTAATTACATTAGGTTTTCCAAATAAAATTAACTATAATAAAACGAATATTTTATTATAATATAATTAAAATTCTGCGGAGGCCCTGTTTCATCCAATGACTATAATTTTAAGTCGATATATTAAACAACTAGATTTGATGCAACCCTATTCTAATGCCTGTAACCCTATTCTATCACCAGATAAATAACAGACACATCAAATAACTAACACATTAAATGGATAAGAAAAAATTAATTAAGTAAGCAAAGAAGCCGTGGGCAAAGAAGCCGCGGGCAACGAATTGGGTAGCTTTTTTTCAGCTTCTTTTTTATCCTACTATTCCGTTATTTTCTACTGTTCCGTTTCCTCCCCGTGCGTAATCTATTGAAAAAATTATTTTTGAATAATAAAAAAGATTAAGAAAAAGTGGCATACCAAAAATAAATTCAATGAAGAAAAATATTTTTATTTAAAAAAAGAGGCTTTTAGAAGAAGGTAGATCACGAACTTCGGCAGTCGTGCCTTTTCAGTCCCGCACACACGCTCGCCTCTCAGCCACAGGTTAAGACTTACCGCTTTACCTGCCACCCAGACATTATCTTCTCTAGGACCTCAGGGAAGCCTTTAAGCGACAATTCCTGGGCGTCCGGAAGCTCCTCTCGCCATTCTAAGCCATGGACTAGCTGGCTAGATGGCTCGTCTTCTGACTTTCTTGAACGCGTCAACGTACTTCTCCCCGTCCTCGCAGAAGTGCCAGGCATGAACGCCATAGGTCAAGAAGGGTAACACCATGGCGTTAAACACGCGTAGCCAAGCACCTCTCCGCATGTGGAAAGCACGCAACGCGCCAAGTCGCTGCATTGTACGCCTTTTGATGCGTGGTCTTGATTATCTATCATAACTTTTGGATACTTTGCGTTCAGAATTCTACTGAAGGGATTCATTACAAATGTAAAGATTTGGGGTAACAAGGAATCACCTTGGACTATGCCCTGGCACATTCGTCGAGTTCCCAGCTGATTATCGGCAATCAGGTTATATGCTTCAATATAATCTCGCAACTTTCTGTTCACACATTTTTTAGCGAGTTAAAGTGTTTTTCAAAATCTGTTAATTGCACACTCTGTCTAGGTCAAACATGATAATTGCTTTAATTTTTATTCATAATCGATGATGATATATTGACATTAAATTTTAAAAAGAAAATCTTAAGATGAATTGAATTTCTTTATCGCGAATAATTGAAAGTCCATCATTGTTAATACTGTCGCTGTCGTGTTTACTGAGGATATTTTTGATATGTGAGATTTTTGCTTGGAAGGTTTTAATGAACCTCATCATGAGTGTCGAGGACATTCACGTTGTTCATTTTAACCAAAATGCAGAAAATTAATTTTTGGCGGGAAGGATTTAAGGACCTCATCATGTGAGTCGAGGACATGCGTGTTGTTCATTTTAACCAAAATACAGAAAATATTTTTTATTTCTTTGGTAGGAAGGTTTAAAGAACCTTATCGTGTGAGTAGGGGACATCGTAGTTGTTTATTTTAGCCAAAATGAAGAAGATATTTTTTGGCGGGAAGGTTTTAAGGACCTAATCATTGAGGATATTCTGATATGTTTTTTTTTGGTGGAAGATTTTTGGAGAACCTCATCATTTTGGGCTTGTTCCCCATTATTGTGTAAAACGTAGATTTCCTAGTTTTCATTTCCATATCTATCGAGTAAAACATTTGATAGCTAATAAACATTGATAAACAGAATAGATTTATATCTCTGGAAATAACTTATTTCGAATGCAAATAAGAAAGAGCCAATTATTATTATAGGCAACAGTCGTAGAAACATAGTAGTTATATTTCCACACGTGCGGCCACATAAGATCAAGACAGAGAGATGATGCAGTGCTTGAAAAACTTGGTAGTTTTCCGAAGCTCCTGGGTTCGAATCTCACTGTCATCGTTTCGGCCGAAGGTTCCATGCATATTACATGAACCCCGGATTGACGCCGTCAACAGTGATACACCACTGCGGAACCGGATGTCTATCCTTGCCACAGCTAAAAAGAAGCAGAGACAGATACACTTCGTTTGGATTCTCTTCGTTTGGATTAGCTAGTTTCTTAAAGAGCAAATATGATCTGAGATGCTAGTGTACGACTGAAGTTTCCACCCGAAGATCGTCAAATGACCGGGTTTACAAAGGCAAAGACGAAGGAAGCTTTCCCAATGAGGCCATAGAATCGGACACGAGAACAACCACAAAACTGCCTTGTAAATAGATAATTGTGCCCGCCCAAGAAATTGGCTCGGACTCGAAGAGGAGTACAATCGACTGAAAGCAGACGCACTGATTAAAAACTAATTTTATCTGGACTTTTCAATTTCGTTTTTAATAATGAAATTAATTATTTTAGGGGTTATTTGTCTGACATATATTTGTGCATTTTTCAAAATTCAAATCAAAGTTGACAAAAAAGAAACAAATTTGACTAGTTTATTCGACATAAAGAGTAATCAGTGACGACATGAGTTCACTAAAAGATTTGGTTGCCATATAAAAATATAAAATTTTTAACACAAAAATACAATCAGACAGAGCTGTTAAAAAGACGTCACATTTTTCAAAATAATTTGGCTTTGATTGATGGTAATAATTTGGAATTTAAAAGAAATACCACGTCCTTCCAACTAGAAATAAACTCTTTCAAAAATATAATTTTTTTGTACTGCTCCCTTTGCTTGTCTGCATTCTTGACCTCCTGCATTCTTTGCGAACTTAAATATTTTTGTATTTATTTAATGGATTATTTATCTGATGTGCTACGTGTGTTATCTGGTGTGTTATCTAATGTGGTGTTTGTATCTGTGTATATGTTTGTGTACCCCAAAACCCCCTAACTCCGAAAAAGAAATCTCCAAAAACCAGAAAGAAAAACCCCAAAAAGAAAAATAAAACGTCAAAAAAATATAAAAGAAATACACAAAATAAAAACAAAACTGAAAAAATAGAAAACACAAATTAAAACACAAAAAATAAACTTTTCAAGTGATAAATCAAAATTTCGTAGTTAAAACAGAGAAGAAGATTTAAAATAACGGGATTTATAAAAAATAACTTCGATATTTAAAATCAGGAAAACTCAAAATTTGAAGAATCAAATGAATATCAATAAAAAGATAGAAATATGTTATGTATAATATTTAAACGAAAACTGGAGGATTCAAACTAAAAATGCAAATTTTCCCGGAAAAACAAAGGTTTTTAATACTGGCCATATAACCAACAAGCACAACAAAATAATAATTATCTGGTGCAATTATTTTATTTAAAATAATTAGTAAAGATATTTTTTATTTATAATTATCAAAAAAATATAATCAATTTAATCATTTAATCACATTTAGAATTAAATTCATGAAATGTTTATCGTGTATATTCGTTTATTACCCGATTTTAAAAATAAACACTTATTAAATTATGTGGTCGGTTTATGTAGTATCAGAAAAATGGGACATAAAATTATGTGACATGACACCACTTATTATATTGTGTAAAAAAGCTATAATAACGCTACTTCGTCTATACAACCATAACTATTGAGAATGCACTGATTAAATTTATAAAAGTAAAAATTCTATAAAATTATATGCAAGTAAACACACTCCTGGATGGAGGTAAACGAAAAAAATGTCTTATGAAGCTTTATTCAAACTAAAAGTAATGAAAACTGTTGAAAAAGCAAGCAATCTTAAAACGGCGAGAAACTTTGGAGTTATGCAGTGTTGCCTTAACCATCCTCCCTGTTAAGATTAGAGGGCTCCAACTGTACGGGATGCCGGTTGTCTTAAGTAGACGTGTCAAGTCCTTTAAGCCATTTAAGCGCTGGTCCGTAAAGATGATACAGAATATTAAAATTGAATTAATTTTATTTGGAAAATGTAATTTTATTGAAAAAGCTTGATGTCTGGATCGAAAATGAGTTCACTCTGAGTATAATTGTTCCAATCATTGGTCTTGGCCATATATCCTTTGTCAATGGTTATATCAATTTCTTGTATTGATAGGATATCAACTTATTGCATAACTATCTCCAACCCAATCGAGCTTAAGGCAGTGAAGACAATATTAAGTATATTGCCACATGTGTCATAGTTCACATAGAGCTAATCTTTGTGGGTTTAAGACTGCATGAAAGAAATCCCAAATGTAGGATGTTAGCACATTAATCATAAATTTATTCGGTACTAGCAAGATCCATGAAATTGAAAGGTCGTAAAACATGTTATTAGACATATTGCACACAGCAACAAGGATTGTACGGGCACTTGCACTTTCGGTTTGCTCTCCTTTACCTTCTTCTGTTTGACCCACCATTCGTAAAGTTATTGTCAACCTAATGCGTTGGACTCCTATATTTGGTTCCGTCGCTTTTTTCGGAAATATGAAAAATCGCTAATTTCAGAATATAATCGATAATTTTTGAAAGTGAGTTATCTGAACCAGCACTTGGAAATTCCAACACATAATGATATTTTTCTTTCAGACACGAAGGTCCTGTACGACTCCAGTTTGCTTGGAGAGTTCTTAGTGCTTCACGTACAAATTCTTTAGGAATCGTATCAATCGGGTCCACCTCTTGAGTTTTAGCCAGTTGTTTCGGCAGACATGAGGAAATCTCTTCAAGAGTAACAGGCTGTTCATCAGCCGATTTTAGCCGGATCTCTTTTTCTTTGCTCTCTATATGACTGAGTCGATTGAAAATCTTTCAAAATTCAAGGTGTTTCTTATTCAGTTTCGAGCACTGATTTCTCCAAGCTGAGTTTAAATGTTTTCTTATGAGATATCTCTGTCTTCATGATAAGAACTTTCTCCCGAATACGATTACAGTCCAAGGTGTTAAAACATCTTCTTAACTTCTTTTCAAGGTTTCCCTTTCTTTTTATAAGCTTTCTTCTGAGCCCATGAAGATTGACAGAATTCAACTGCCTCCCATTTGAGGAGTGGAATTGTTTGATAAGGACATGTTGATAGACTTGTTCTACCTCCCGTTTGGATTCTCGGAGTCTGGAGGGATATCATCTTCCAATACGCGTGTTGACGGGTAACTGTGGATGTGCTCAGGGAAGAGTTGACTCAATTGCGTACTGCGAGTGGAGAACGAGAATAGCCTTCTTTCTCTCACAGATCGAGCAGATTGAGTTCGTGTTGGGCAGAATCGCTACTATACCCAACCCAACCCAATCATTTTTGATGAACTGGCCCCCTACATTTGCCAACTTCGATAAACTATTCAATACGTTTCCGTGGAACTCACTTGCTGAGTTATTCGATGTCTTCATTTGGTAGATCTCGGTATGTTCAGGATCAACCGAACATTAGGGAAGGAAAGTGAGGCCTAAGACTTGATGAAATTCGATGCGATTGACTCCGGGTGATCAATTCTCATCAACAAACTCAAACTATCACTCCATCTTATCGAAGCTTATACACCGGATTGGACACCTAATTTAAAAAGCGTCATGAACTGAGATTTAAATCATTTTGCAGAGGAAAAAACTTTTAGTGTAAATGAACGTTTAGTTGTTGACTAAATTATAGTTTGTTTTTGTTAATATAAATAAAATGTTTTTTTAATTAACGATTGTTTAATTAGATTAATTTTTAATAATAGCGTGATAAACTCTCACACGTGGCTGATTTAGCTTGTTGTACTTGCTCATATTTTACTTCATATTACCTTTTTTAATTAATTTTATATTCACAAGGAAAATTTTGTGATGTAGTTTCTTTTAATGATTAAGTTATTTGAAATTTCATCATTTTCGAGATATTTTTGATGTTATTCCTTTAATCTGTTTCTTTTATTTATTTTGAAAATTTTTGATTTTATTTCTTTAATCTTTTTTTGATTTTTGTTTGAAAATTTATTTATTTGATGGCAATCTGGTGCATTATTCGTTTATTTTTATCAATTTTCTATTTGAAAATTATTAGAGTTTTTTCATATACAGTGGGCGGAAAAAACTGGTTTTCTAATTTCTCGATTTTTTATATTGTGTGATATGTCAATTTATTAAAATTTGTAATTCTCGTAAAGTAAACTCTTATTAAATTTACAACACGCAAAAAAATCGGTTTTATTTAACACAGTCCAGTTAATCGTCAATAGCAGTCCATTTTTTCCAATTTCCATAAAAACATCACTAGATCTTTTTGGCATGCTCTTGATAGGCTTCCGTTCTAGATCTTCGGCAATATTTTGCCAAATGTGTTTAATTTTGGCTTTTAGATCACTCACGTTTTCGTGAGATTTTTATTTAATTTGTTGCTCATAAATATCCTGATTTTTAAATGACGTCTATTTCCCGACGTGTCCTTCCAAATTGGATCGAATCGAACACAAATTGACCCTCGCAGTGATTGATTAATATTTAGTAAGTTGGGATCATTTTCAACCATTCTTCGTAACTCTTTGTACACACTGTTGATATCCGGCCACCATTTCTCTGGACATGTCCTCAATGTATTCTTGCCCTTCAGAAGAAGAATCTTTACTATATTCTATAGCGTCCATTGCCTCAAGATTCGATTTGTGATCAATAAACAGCCTTTCGTTTAATTTTTGAGGACCAGTGTGAACAAAATAGAAAATGCAGGCATTCACTATAGCGTTCTGTCAAGAAAGGGGTGTTTATTCTAGTCAAGAAAAGCCTTTTATCTACAACCAGAGAAGTTCGAAAGAAATGTGTAAAAACCGGGCAATTTTATGGCAGACAAAATGCTGGACCCAACAATGCCCAGTGCATCTTGATACACTATGGGAACCAAATTTGGGTGGCTAGAGATGTCGAATCCCGATCAGCATTTATAGGGGCACCAAGAGCACAGGGAGCAAAACTCAGAAGACGGATCCAGTCCTGTTCGTCTTTAGACAAAATCGCAGTGTCAATGCAAGATGATAGAGCATCGGCCACGGCAGCTCGTGCTGCCTTGGGGATGTTCACGGGGATGATGCGGGATTTGCGTCTCTCCGAAATGAGCTTCAGCATGGAAACTGGGTCGGACGGCGCCCGGTCGGAAGGGTTTGGACGACATACAGGATTGCTTCGGACTGTGCCCAAGCATGAAGAACAATTCCAAGTTGAAATAGCGGACATTGCTTTCTTGGTCATTTTGGCACAGGACATGTGAGATGGATTCGAACAAGTTGCGCAGTAGATCTAACGTTTACGACTGTTCGAAGTGTTGCAAATGATACAAATTTTCATTAGTTCACGAACACCACGTCAACCAACCCAGCACGTTAGTGGAGAAATCCTTTAAAGGTCTTAATTATTCCCATATCCAATGGCTGCAAATACGGTGTTGTATTTTTTGTCAAAAATAAAAACTCAATATTTGAGCATTCAATAGTTTTATGACATCCTCCATTGTCAAGCAATATTAATACTTTTCTGTTGATTGTATAAAATCTTTCATTTATCCGAGTCAACCAGCTCATAAAAATATTTCCAGTCATCCATGCATTTTTAGAGGATGAGTATGAAATTCTAAAATCTTTCACATTGAAATTTTTGAGACATCGAGGGTTTTTAAATTTTCCAACAATCAATGGCTCAAGATGCATAAAGAGCGCCAATCTCTATCGTGTGTGTCTATGATCAATTTCCGTTTTTCCATTGAATATTTTCCGTAATGTCCTCTTCCTTGTCTGTTTATGCAAATGTCTTCTGTACCATTTTCTTGTGAATTTTCGGAGGCTTCTCGATTTTGTGCCATTTTTAATTTAATTTTAAACGTAAAAATATTTCATATACAGTAAACCAAAATAAAAAACGAACACTACATTTTTCCTAAAATTTCCAAGAAACGAATCAAAAAAAATGTCTAAATAGAATTTTAACAATATATAAACAATAACTAATATTTTTATTTTCGCAAAAAAATATATTTACCGCCTTTTTACGGCAAAAGTATAATCTGAACCAAAATAAAAAACGAACAAAATTTTATTTACAAATTAAAATTTATTATGCCCACCACGTGTCGCAATTACAGATAATATTCGTTCACTCATAGTTCCTACCAATGATTTTGCATAATCCACTCCTATCTCATTCCAAATTTTTTGTAGTTCTTCAAAAAGTTCCTCTTTTTTGGAATACGATTTCCCCCTTATTTTTGCCTTCATATAGCTCCATATGTGTTCAATGGGGTCAAGTTGGCATAAACGTTATAGGACGTAAATCCTTTGGATTCTCACAATCATCCTTTTTTGGAATCAAGTATGTTAATCCCGTGTAAAACCAACTCTCGGGCATGTACTCACCCTTGATTATCCGGATTACTTCATTACACAAGAATTCATGTAATGATTTCATTTTCATGATGAAAAAGTTATATGTTCCATCACATCCGCACGCCTTCCAATCAGGCACATATTTGAGCATATCTTTAACCAGCTCATTTGTGAATTGAGGTTCCATGGCTTCACCACCGGTAGACCTCACATCCACACAATTATACGAAACGTGATCCATATTTTTTTTCTCCAGACGTCCTCCCAGAATAACAAACACTCATCATCATCAAAGCATTATAAGGTTACTTCATTATTCGATGATAAGTTTCGGTAAAACCTTCTGCGGTTTAATTCAAAGCACGCATTGTCTTTTCGGAACTCTTTCCTCGAGTTATAAATAGATATTTGTTTCTCTTTAATTCTGATTAGATCATTCATTAAACCCTCAATTGTTTTTAAAAAAAAATTTCCCATTTGCAAAACCGAATTCATGACCGCAAATTAATTTCCTTGTTTGCAAAATTGACTTTCTTAACCGCAAAAATTATTTCTTACTTGCAGGAATGAGTTTACTGACTGCAAATTAAATTTCGTACTTGCAAAATAGAGTTGTAAATGGTATAGTTTTGTATTTTTGAATTATCTGTCTGTCTTTGAGATAATTTGTTCTTCAATATCAATTTACCAATCTTTAATTTTGTTTCGTAGTTTATAACCATCGACAACAAAAAAATGTAAATAAACGTGTAAATTTAAATTATGTATTTATTCATAAAATATAATTTTATTTACTTATAATTTCATTCCCGCAATTTTATAATTCCCCAAGGTTACCGTATTTTTATTGATTTTCCATTTTACTCTGCCAAAATGTTGGCCAAAAAAAAGTGCCCCAAAATCCGACTTCGGATTTGAACCCACGACTGTTCAGATCTAACATACAGTGCTGGTAGAAAAAAACCGGTTTTGCAGTTAATAATTTTTTTTGGCGTATAGCTATTAATTTTCTAAATGAAATAAAGAGTTTAAAGTTGATTATATGCATAATCTTTTTTACTTTTAAAAAATTTCAATAATCGGCGGAAATTTTAAAAATTTAAATTTTTGCTTGTGAATAAAAAACCGGTTTTAACAAAAAGAGTTAACAAAATCAACAGTTAATATGTTGTGTGGTATCCTCGATTAATAAATAGCTCGTATGACGTTTTAGGCATACTATCAATTAACTTCTGAATACTTTCAAACGGCAATTCGTTCCAAATTTTTGTTAATTTGACTTCCAGATCCAGTTTATTTTTTGCAGGATCTAAAGAATACTTCTGCTTCATCATCCTCCAAACCTGTTCCATTGGGTTCATGTCTGGAGATTGCGGAGCCCAATCATGAATTGGAATTTTATTTTCTTCAAAAAACTTGGTTGTCAATGCAGATTGATGACAGGGAGCCAAATCTTGTTGGAAAGTGAACCGATTTAGTCCCATTTCCCAGTAACTGCAAAACCGGTTTTTTTCTACCAGCACTGTACATAGTTAAAGCTTCATCTTTAATAATAATTTTATATTCAAAATTTATTATAAAATTTGGAAGTCGAAATTGCAAAAAAGATTCTCGGAGCCACACTCAAAAACACTTGTTTCAAGTATTTGTGAGCAATAAATATATTCCCAGTTCTTTTGAGCTGATTGAGTTTCCCGGATTTTAAGCCCGTGAGAAACCTACTTGTTGACACCTTAGCATATCCCGAAAACTTACATTTTTTAGAATTGATAAGCTCCATAAAATAAATTTAAACCAAAAGAGGTAGGAGACAGTACCTAGAAACAAAAAGATAAGACGAGACGATTGCTTGGGGAATCGAGCACTTCTGAGGGTCGTTCGCTTTTTCTGTCTGGAAGCCATTCGGGAATTGGACGACTGGGAAGGTACTGACAAGAAGGAAATTGACATCCCTGAGGAAGTGGGGCATATTTATTAAGTCAATCATATTTTGGGTGGGGATATTATTTTTCTATTATTTTAATTAGTAAAAAGGGAGGTTCCAGATATATGTTGCTTGTTGAGGTTTCCATAGTAGTTATGTGATTTATTCAAAATATCGGAAGGAAGTATTTTTGTATATAAATATAATTTATCCATGTTTATAAAAAATATTGAGGTTTCCATTGGTTTACTTAGAAACGTGTCTGTGGAGGGTTTGAATGTCAGCCACGGCAAGAATGCCTAAGAAAGGGAACAACGGGCTTAGAAAAGGTTTTGGACGGTTCGAATGTCTCAGGCACGGCTAGACCGACTAGGAATGGAAGGAGTGGCTTCGAACGTCATATACGTGGAGAAGTGGAGCATTGGACGTTCCAGATTCAGTCGGTTTAGTATTTTATGATATATTTTGTTGACATTTTTAAATAAAAATTTTTATCGATGAAAAAACTATAATTTGGTAATGTTTTCTTAATGATGTGGGTCACTTATGGGGCAAATGATTTATTTATAAAATGTCATTGTGTGCTGACTTTTATATATATAAAATATAATGAAGAAAAGACGATTTTTTGATTTGTTATAAAATAACATTTTAATTTTATATAAAAAAAGGTTTACTTAATAAATTATTTTACACGTGTTCTGTTTGTTTTAGTTTCTGTTGTTTTCGTTTCGTTTTAGTTTTGAATAATTTGAAACACAACTATTAATATTTCAGTAATGATGAAATTAAATGTCAGATTCGAGATCCCGAAAGCGTGAACCCACTCGATTTATGATGATTTTTAATTTTGAAACTGATAATTCCTTATAATTTACATTATTATTCCCACTGTTAAATTCACCCGCAATAGAATGGTTATAATTTTATTTTGTTCGACCTACTGATCTTCGTGTCTCGGATTCGCATTTAATCATGATTTGATGATTTGTGTTTTAAAAGTTTTGCGGTATCCTACCAGTTGCAAGTCATGCGAAAATTTTTTGACTGAGTGCTCTCTCTAACTGGAGTGCGAGTCTCAACAAGCACTGGAGAGATGAATTCTATTCTACACTTCCGAGTGTATATAACTCCTTTCCTTATTTCTGTTTGTTGCCCGAATGTTAGGGCGGGTAAAAACACACACAAATCGAGGAACAAAGTACAGTCAAACCCCGGTTAGTCGCCACCCCACTTACTCGCCATCTCAGTTAGTCGCCACTTTTTTAACGAAAAATCAAATTTTATAAAAAAATTTTGAATTTTTTAATTTGAAATAAAGTGGTTTAATTTAAAACAATAAAATAATTTCCACATTTATTAACCATGCGGAAGTCTTATCTCTTACCTTCCTTCCGGTCTTAGCGTGGCGTTATGGAGTCCACCATGTCAGTTGGAAAATTCCATTCGGATATGGCAACGCTCAGGAGCCACTTAATGCCTACCGAAAAAGGACTTCTAGATCTCAGACCCTGGGACATCGTCGTCTCAGGCCGATCATGCGGGCAGGATCGAACCTTTCAGTAGGATCTCCCTCGTTTGGATCGGCGATCACGGGGATTATTATGAATTGACTGGCTTACCCGTCTTTGGTCTTTAATAAATAAATAATAAATAAGAAGTGTACTCGGTTATCTTTTGAGGAAAAGCAAAGAATTTTAAATTTCATTGATAAAAATAAGGCTCTTAGCTTAAATCGAATTGCCTCAATTTTCTCGATTATTTTGAAGAAAAAAATTTCCAGAAGATGCCTAAACGATCTAAAAATAAATAAAAGCGAAATAGCCTCTATTAATCCAATTTTTGGGGGAAAAAGTCGTTTATCTTGCGGAAAATTGCCTGCACTAGAATCGGAAGTTGTATCTTGGCTTGAGAAAATAAAATTGGCTGGAGGATTTCTTGATGACAATGCAATTTTATTGTCATTGCACGTTGCACGTTGTTGTTGTGGTGCACTTTTTCAGTATATTTGTCAACCTATCTTATCTTTTTCTTTCATTTTATCTCTCCATCTATCATTTCTTTTTCTTTCATTTTATTTGTCCTTCTATCTCTTCCATTTCTTTATTTCATTTCTTTCTGTCCTTCTTTCTTCTTTCTTTTCTATTTCTTTCCTACGATGGCTATTTGCTCTTCGTGCAAAACTAGCAACGATCGGAAGAAAGGTAGATACTGTTCTGGCTGCAACAGTTTCTTCCACCTTTCGTGTGTTCGACTTTCCAGGCGCGTTTCAGCTTCTCTCATAACCTGGAACTGCCCTGTTTGTCGTTCTTGCAGGCCGGTCCCGGCCAACAGTCCGCCGGAAATCCCTGCTGAAAGTTTATCTCCGTCAGCCGAAGATGCTTTAAGATTCATCTATTCTTCTCGCTGTAACCGCAAAATTCCGGCACGGATACCGAAGGCAGCGAGGATTCAAGCTGCTCTCTCTTTGTCCACAGCTATAAACCGCGCTTTGTCATCTAATGACCAGTCTGACTGGTTACTCCTTTTTGGTTTTGCTGTTTTCGGTATTGGGATCCAACCCTCCCGGCCCGACAGCGAGTCTAAAAAACTTTCTCCCGCATCGATTATTAAACAGCAACTCGCCCTATTCGATCATTGTACTTCTCTGTTTCCCTCCCAGTTCGATTCCCTCCACTCTGACTCTCACAAATGTGTCGCCCCTTCTGTGGTTAACACTAAAACTTCCTCCGATTGCATTTACCTCCGTCGTAAGGTGAACAGCAAGCTGTTGGACGGCGACGTCCGCGGAGCTGTCAGACTTGTTGCCTCCTCTAACCGGCTTTTGTCCCCATCCCCTCCGCATTGTCTAATTTGAGATCCAAGCACCCCAGTCCTCCAGTAAACTCCCGCACCCAACCCGCTGTCGATACGACCGCCCTTCCGCAACTGCTGGTTACCGCTTCACAGGTTGAGAAGGCACTGAAAAGTTTTTCCCCAAGCAGCAGTGGGGGTATAGATGGGCTGAAGCCCGGACACATTAAAGACTTGACTTCACCTCTTACTGCTGAGGCAGGGCGTCTCCTCTTGGAATCTATCACCAATCTCTGTAACCGTCTTATCGGTGGGAATTTACCGGATTTTGCCCGGGCGATTTTCTTCTCGGCTAATCTCACTGCTTTGGGCAAAAAAGATAACGGGGTCAGG
This sequence comes from Octopus sinensis, assembly GCF_006345805.1. Lineage (NCBI taxonomy): Eukaryota > Metazoa > Mollusca > Cephalopoda > Octopoda > Octopodidae > Octopus > Octopus sinensis. The sequence goes on along the minus strand of NW_021832605.1, from coordinate 185,769 downwards.
CCGATCGCCGTGGGTAATGTTTTCCGCAGATTGGCCGGAAAGCTCGTTTGCCACGTTGTGATCCCCGAGTTGGTCCCGAAATTTTTGCCAGTCCAATTGGGCGTCGGCGTCAGTGGAGGGTGTGAATCGGCTGCCCATGCCGTAAGAGAACTTATGGATTCTTCATTGGAATATCTTTTAGTTAAACTGGACATATCAAATGCGTTTAACACAGTGAGACGGGATCATTTGCTCGAGACCTGCCTTTCTCTCGCCCCCTCCGCTTATCCTCTAGTCCACCTTTCGTACTCACAACCCAGCCTCCTCCTGTTTGGCGATTCCTTTATCGTCTCATCGACCGGAGTGCAACAGGGAGATCCCCTGGGGCCTTTCCTATTTGCTATGTGTGTCAACTCCGTCGCTCATTCTGTCCGCTCTCCGGTAAATATCTGGTACTTGGACGACGCGACGATTTGTGGACCTCCCCGCTCTGTCTTAGACGACCTGCGGAGCATTATCCCGGCCCTTTCGTCCATCGGTCTGGAGATAAACTCAAGCAAGTCCGAAGTCCTAAACCTGAATATTCCTTCCGATTTTTTTGCCGAAACTCTGGACGCCCTGGAACCTATTCTAAAAGGCGCGCGGGTATCAGAAACAAAGGACCTTGTAATCCTTGGTTCGCCAATTGGTCACGAGGCCCTCTCACAAACGCTCATCGCCAAGGCAAGCAATCTGTCAAACATGATCGAACGGCTTTCCCTCATTGATGCCCACGTCGGGTTCTTTCTTCTGCGTAACTATTTCTCAACTCCGAGGCTTTTGTACACCCTAAGGAGTTCTCCTTGTTTTCGCATGCCTAATCTGTTATCCGATATCGATTCTATCTTGAAGTCTGGAGCCGAGTATCTGTGCAACATCCATTTCGACGCTCTGGGGTGGCTTCAATCTTCCCTGCCTGTTAATCTCGGGGGGATTGGCCTTCGTTCGCCCGTTTATCTGGCTCTTCCTGCCTTCCTCTCGTCCCTGGCATCATCCCGTGCCCTCACTGACATCGTTCTCAGAAACCTTCCCGAACGAAAAATGTCAGTTGATCACGTGGCCGCTCTGGACTTTTGGGATTCATTGTACAACAAAAGACCCAGTGACCCGTGTATCCAAGCTCAATGGGATGCCATTTCTTGTGAAGCTCTTGACGTACATCTACGCAAAAATTTCGATCAGCACAGACTTGCATGTCTCCGCGCAGGCTGCTGCACAGGGAGTGGGGCCTGGCTGGATGCTCTCCCTGTCCCTTCCACCGGTAACCTACTAGACAAAGATTGCCTACGAATTGGTTTATCATTGCGTCTTGGATTGGAAATCTGCGAAATACACAAATGTCGTTGTGGTGCTGTCATTGACCGTTTTGGTCTACATCCCCTTTCCTGTCGTCGCAGTGCAGGGCGCGCACCACGCCATGCAGCACTTAACGACGTTATTCAGAGGGGGCTCACGGCCGCTGGGATTCCATCAATCCTCGAACCCGTCGGGCTTGCGAGGGGAGACGGAAAAAGACCCGACGGCCTATCGACTTTCCCGTTTGAGTTCGGCAAGTCTCTGTTATGGGATGCGACGTGTTCAGACACTTTCTCGGAGCTCAACCTTCCTTCTTCAGCTGTCGAGCCTGGCTCAGTCTCTCGCAAAACCGAGAAGATGAAGATTGGAAAGTACAAGGAGCTCTCTGAACGGTATCTGTTCACTCCCATCGCCGTCGAGACTTCCGGCGTCATCGGCGAAAAGTCTCTTTCCTTTCTAAAAAAGCTTGGCCGCATGATCTCCCATAAACGGGGAGACCCACGCGAGTCCAAGTGGCTTTTCGAAAGGATTTCAGGCCATAGTACGTGGAAACTGTGTTTCCATTTACGATGCCGGGAATTTAGTTAGTTAATAACTATTTGTTAATTACATATAAAAAAAAAAATGCAATTTTATTATGTGACATGGTTTGCGTGATGCCTATGGGCCGCGTGATACCTGACGTGACCTTGAAGCTTAACTTAATGTCAATATTGTAATTTTTTTTTAATTAAACTTCAAAATTTTTTAAGTCTGGACATTGGCACAATCGAAATTTCGCTCATCGAATTTTTTATCTATTAAATTTAAATGTTTCTACATATAGAAATTCAAATTACATGAATTTTCAATTGGACTCGAACAATTGTTTGCATCATCGACTTGATCAGGACCCAACAAATCATTACTTGAATTATCTAAGGAATAATTTTATAATTACAACCATAAAATATTGTATTTATTCCACTTATTCCCCGGTATCTTTCAAAAGGATCGTCATGTGGTTCACCTTCTCGTGGAGACGATTGGATGCTGATTTCACATCAGCAACAAACAGAACCAATTTTTCCCCCTTGCCAACCAACCTGTCAACGGTTTGGTTGGTAGTGGCTACGGGACGAGCGCCAAGCTTACGTTCCCTGACTCTATTGTTGATTCGGTGTGGAGATGTGGAACAAAACCCTGGACCTGAGCCTATTAGAACACTAACCATCCTTCAATTGAACATCAACGGGATTTCCAAGAAATGCAATGACCTACGCTACTTTCTACACACGAACTCTATTGATATACACCCCTCGACATAAATATTGGTGAATCTTCAACTTACTTCATTCATACAAAGAATGATTTAATTTTTTCTTCAGATATATTTCAAAATCTGATAAAATTGATAAAAATTAATTTAATTATTTAAATTTTGAAATTTTGTCTAAGAAATTTGGAAAAAACAACGACTTTCATTGGCATAAAATTTGGTTATTGTGAGATTAATATGTAGAATAACCTCCTTTTGCCGAATAGATTTCCCAACACCTTTTTTTCATTGACTCAACTAATTTTTCAAGTGTTTTTGATGGAATAGAATTCCAAATATCTAATAGATTTTCCTTCAGAATGTTCTCATTTTTTCTTTGCCTAATTTGAACCTTCATATAAGCCCACAAATGCTCTATCGGATTTAAATCCGGAGATTGCGAAGGCCATTCTAATTTTTTAATATTTTTTTCGCGAAAATATTGAATAATCATTTTTGATGTATGGCAGGGAGCGTTGTCTTGTTGAAAAATATAGTCAACAATCCCCATTTTTTGTACAGAAAATGGCAAATTATTGGTCAAAATAGATTGATATTTTGCAGAATTAAGCGTTTTGTCTATAAATACCAAATCGCCTACCCCATGATAGGAAAAACAACCCCACACCATGACTTTCCCTAATTTTTTATTACATCATAATTTACCTTTTCCAAATTGACAGTTGGAGTAATATTTTCGAATTTATTCATTTCAAATTTTTTTCTATACACAATTTTTCTTTTTTGGATCGGTAATAATTCAAAAATACATTCATCAGAAAAGATTATTGATCTAAAATCATGGTCTGAAATTTGAAGAAATTTTTGGAATCTGGAAACCATGTGTTTTTTTTGTTAGAAGTGGTTTTTTCTTTGCAATTCTTCCGAAAATTCCATTTTTATTTAAATTTCGTATTATGGTTCGAGACAAGACACGTGTTCCAGAAAACTTTTCTATTTCATTAGAGAGTTCAGAAGCAGTTAAAGATGAATTTTCCTCTGATGTGCGTACCAAATGATTAATTTGCACATTATTCAAAATTGATAGTCTTCCAGAACCATGTTGGCGGTCATATGATCCAGTTTTATTGTATTTCTTGATAAAATTTACGACTGTTGAATATGGAACACCGGTTTTTTTAGAAATTTTAATATATGACATATTTAAGTCGTATAGCGCAATTATTTTCCCTTTCATAAACGAATCGAGAGTATTATATCTAAAAATATTTTTTATTAAGATCAATCTCTAAATACTAGCATAATTTGACGGTTTAAATTTTATAACCAATTTTTATGTCACTAACCTATTGCCGACATGCTTTAAATTTCTTGCAATATTAAAATTTAAATCTATTTTAATTATAAATACAAAATAAATATTATTTTAGAAGATCTAAAGGATCTTAAAGTATGAATTTATTCGTTTTTAAATGAAAAAAAGCAGGAAAGATTAAATAACCAAATTTTTTGTCGAGGGGTGTAGCTCTTATTCAAGAGACCAAACTTACTCCAAAATCCCAAACCCCCCGTTTTAAGGGATATTCCACCATTCGTCGTGACCGCCAGTCTGGAAAGCCTGGCGGTGGTCTCATTACTCTCATTCACGAGGCCATTCCCTTTGCAGACTCAACTGCCAACATTGAATCTCTCTTAACTAATGATTGATTTACCGAAATTTCATCTATTCAAATTAACATTAACAAGATATGTTACTCTGTTGTTAACACATATATCCCCCCGATTTCGTCATGTGCTCCCAATTATACACCGAACTTACTGCCTCTTTTTTCAATTGAAAACTGTATTCTATGTGGCGACTTCAACGCCCACCATCCTCTCTGGTTATCCACAAACAAAACTGACAAACGTGGCCAGCAAATCACAACGGATGCGGAAGAATTGATCACTCTAAACAACCCTCTTCTACACACCCGCTGTGCAATGCGACCTGGAGATTCAAACACTTCTCCTGACATTACCTTATGTTCCCCAAACATCGCCCTCGACGCCAAATGGACAGTTCTGTACGACCTACCAACGGACCACAATCCTATTCTAATCAAAATAAACCATCACCCTGTAAAGAAGAGAATTACGAAGACCTACATTAACTACAAACGTGGGAAATGGGACTCGTTCAGGAGTGAAACTGAACGTATATTCAGTAATTTTTCTTGCTCCTCCATTCAATCATTTGACGCTGCCGTTGCTTTCTTTACTAGTACACTTCTTTCTGCGGACAAAAAATTTATTCCCCGCGGCTTCATCCGAAATCACGGCCTCCACTTCCCCCCACCTATCATTGAACTATTCAAAAAACGAAGGAGGATCAAATCGACGACTTCTATCAATGGAAATGGAGAATCTCTAGCAGAAATCAACAAACAAATTGACGAATTAATCAAGAAACATAAAACTGACGAATGGAATGATTTTATCACTTCAATAACCCCAAATACTGGATCCCGTGCTTTCTGGAGAACCCTCAAGAAAATTCACACGAGGCAAACATGTCCCCTCTCACATGCCACCGGTATCTCGACCAAAAAATCTGTCCTATCTTTCCAGGATCAAGCCAACATCTTAATTCGCCATTATGCAAAAATCAGTCACCTTCCTACCCCAAAGGATCTCCGTTTCGTAAGAAAATCACATTATAAGTCAAATGACAATTCTACTGACTATATTAACATCCCAGAATCACTTACCAGGCAACTTGTTGTTAACTCGCGGAATTCTAACGCCAGAGGTCCTGATGGCCTTGCCATCCACCACCTAAAAAATCTGGGTCCTAATGGCTTTCTGGCTCTGACCAATTAATCGAATACTCGATCAACCATGGTCTGGTTCCTATGCTTTGGAAGAAATCTACCATCATCCCTATCCCAAAGCCAAATCGTGATACCTCTGACCCCTCCTCTTTTCGACCTATCTCTTTGATCTCAGTGGTTTCAAAAATAACAGAGCGAGTTGTATTGAGCATCATAAAACCTTTCCTCCCATTTGCTGAATCTCAACATGGCTTTCGTTCTTTGCATTCCACTTCCACCCATCTTTCAAAACTGACACAATTCATTGCGGATGGGTTTAACAATCATAAGCCACCTCAAAGAACAATTATTGCATCCATCGACATTGAAAAGGCATTTGACAGAACGTCAAGACACGTTCTGTGTAGGAAAATAACCGATACGGAATTCCCCCACCAAATAAAGTCATGGCTACTCTCTTTTCTCTCTGGGCGTCTTGGTCGCACCACAATCATGTCTTCTTACTCACGCTACAAATACTTGCCTAACGGAGTTCCCCAAGGCTCGGTCCTTTCACCTGCCTTATTTAACTTACATCTGTCAAATATCCCGACGAACAATAATACTCTACTTCTCTCCTACGCTGATGACTTAATTTTTGCCTCCCGCCACCAAAACATAATCACCGCTTCTGGATTTCTGCAGGAACACATGAACACTCTTTCGTCCTGGCTGAAATGCAATCTTCTTCAACCTTCTCCTTCCAAATCATCTGTTACGCTATTCACAACTGACCGCCGTCAGTTCAACTTAGAGCCTAAACTATTCCTAGACAACACTCCACTCCCAGTTGAAAAATCCCCCAAAATCTTGGGTCTGATATTCGATTGCTGTTTGTCCTTCTCGAAACATGTTTCATATATCTGTGGAAAATCCCAGAAAAAACTCAATGTGCTCCGAGCTATTGCGGGGACTTCATTTGGGCAGGATAAGGAAAGTCTAACAACTGTATACAAGCAGTTTATTAGAACAACTATGAACTACGCCATCCCTGCTTGGGGTTCCTGCTTATCTAATACAAACCTTGAAAAACTTCAGAGAACTCAAAACTCAGCATTACGAATTATTACCGGCTGTCTAAAAACGACACCTACCGACCACCTACATTGGGAATCGAAAATCCTTCCAATCAGTGACCATTTTGAAATGCTCGGGCTGCAATTTCTTGACAAATGCCGAACCCTAAATCACCCTGGCTACTTCCTCTGGCACTCCACTAACAACAGGAGAATAGTTCCGACCCTCGCGGACAAAGTCCGCAAGCTTATACGATCCCCTCCGGACATTAACCAGAAGGGGATTCACGACCTGGTGGCTACGAGGGCAATCAGATGTCTTGGAATAAACAAGCTTCTGGGACGCCTTCCGCCGCCAATTAATAAGATCGAATCCTCCCTCTCAAGAGAAGCCCGAGTGAACTTGGCTCGTCTCCGCTGTGGCCACCATACTGGCCTACACGATTATCGCATAAAAATCGGTCTTGGTGAAATAACCCCTTCCTATTCCCTCAACGACCTTTTCTCCTGTCCAGGCCCGCCTTCTACTTCCTCGGAACACCGGATCACGATCGGGGATCTTTGGGAGCGTCCGACATTGGCCCTAACGTTCTTGTTAGCCACCGGCTTCCTTCAATTGAAGGGGCCGGGGGTAAATAAATAAATAAATAATCTTTCAAAAGGGCTCTCATTAGAAGATGAGTGGACAGAAATGTTATAACTGTACACTGCATTTTCTAATTTTTCCAGCCACTTTTTATTATCATTGTCGATCATTTTTGCCATTTTTCTTGTAATTGACTGATTAAAGCGTTCGACAATCCCTTGTGAGCGGGGATTGTTTGGCCTTCCGTGAATTCATTTGATATTGAATTCCTCACATAGATTGGTCATTTCACGATTCTTGAATTCAGTCCCATTATCGGACTGAAGAAATTGACATGGACCATTTAAGAAAAATAATGATCTGAGGTTTTCACAAACTTCATTTGAGGACTTCTATCTGAAATCTTTCATTTGGGCAAGATGCAAAGACATGGTTATTTATATCTCCAATCTAGGATTTAAAAAAGTTAAAACTTTTAAGGGTCGCGCAAATTTACAAATTTCACAGTTTCGAATGACTTTTCGAATAATCTCATTTTTAACTGTGAAATATCGTTGTCGACATTCATATTCAATTTTGTTAACTCTTCCATGCGAGAAGTCATGCAAACTTTTAGCAACGATCTCCATTTCGGGTTCATTGTCTAGACTCTAGACAAATCACTAGCTTGTGATCTGAATTCGCACATTTAAGATACAATCTATACATTTACAATTTGTATGATGCCTTTCATTAATTACAATAAAATTTTCAATTTTCTTAACTAGTCTATATTTTTTTTCCTTGATATTCCAAACTATTCTTTACATAACATTTGTACGTGGACATTGATGCAAAATATACTTGCACGCTACAAATAACTCAAGAAATTTAGGTTTTCGACCAAAAAAATCAATTTCTGATAATTAAATTCCTACAAATATAATTTTTTGTCAAAATGAGAGAGTCTTTAGCTAATTTAGTAAATTATTAAATGATAAAAATGAGTCGCGGTCTAATTAAATTTTTTTTTTTTAATTTCGAAATAGAAAAGAAAATGGAACAGGAAGTCAGCTACTAGCCGCAGAGAGAATAGAGAAACTGTTCCCCTCGAGTACGGCTATTGAGACGCGCTCAAAAAGCCGATTGACCTCGCGGGGGTCTTTTCTAATCCTCCCGAGGTGACGGCCTCTCTCGGTGAGAAAACGTAGCGTGGCTGGGCCGAATGTGCCTGATGTTTCGACTGAAACAGGCACAAAGAGGAATCTGTCGGCGAGCGAGGCGTACTTGTTTTTCTTCCGGGTCTCTGCCCTCCTCGCCGCTGTGCCAGCTTCGATCGCGGACGCGAGAAGGCATGTTGACGCAAAAGTGTCAGAGCATGTCGCGTCCCAGACGATCGCTTTGCCGCACTTGAACGGAAAGAGCGAGACGCCGTCCGGCCTCTTGCCAACGCCCCTGTTAAGGCCAGGGGGCTCCAGCTGGCACGGGATGCCGGTTGCCTCGAGCAGACGCTTTATTATGGAATTAAGCTGTCCGTGCCTGGGGAACCTCCTAGGGCATTTGCGGCAGGAGAGCGGGTGTAGACCTTTGCGGTCTATATGAGCCCCGCAACGGCATTGGTGAGGCTGGCAAATGTCCAAGCCGAGTCGGAGAGATATTCCGATTCTTAAACAGTCTGGGTCCAGGAAGGTTCCAGCTGCAGGGGAAGGATAGGCGTTGATCCAGGCGCCAGTCCGTGGAGATGCTCCGGACAACAGACAAGCACGCCGGTGTTGGTCTCCGTGATACAGTAAGTACCGGAAAGACTGAGAGCTGCTGATCTCCGTCCACTCGCGCATAAGGCATAGGTCAACGGGAGTTTTTAGTCCGCAATCTGTCCACAACGATGTGCCGTATGAAAGCTCTGAGTCCGTGAGCGATCCAGAGGGAGGAGGAAGGATCTGGACTACGAGAGGCATGCATCGGTGAGAGGAAGAAAGAAAGCATGGCAAGGAGAGGACCGAGGGGGCTTGGAATCCGAGACCCCCGTGCCTGATAGGCAGGATAGCCTGTTTCCAGCCCATTTCGTCAAAATGTACGTTTGAGATTTGAACGAGAGTATTCCTGAGCAGCGAATCGAATTCTCCGACTGCATCCGGGAATCGGAAACAGGGAGAAGTGCGAAGTGCGTACTCCAAACGAGGAAAGGCAAGAAAGTTCTTCAGTAGAAAGAAAGCCACATGGGCGTCGATGGATTTAAGAGTGTCGAATGATTTTTCCATATTAAGAAGTTTAGCGCGGAGGAAAGATGGGATTCCGGACGAGAATAGAGGCGTACCGAGAAGAGTAAGTTCTTCGGGCTGAACGGTGCGTATGGCTGGGAGATGATGGTCGAACAGGGGCTGGATTTCCAGAGTAAAGAGTGCATGGTCGTATCCAATATTGAAAATCTCTGATTTTTGTGGGTTCACGGTAAGGCCTATAGAAGCCAGTATCGGAGCCACATTGTTCAGGTCATTTACAACACTAGCGGCCGGGCCACCAGTGGAGGCGTCGTCGAGGTACCAGACGTTGAGCTCAGAAGTGCACGAGCGGACCGCTTCATCGATGGCCAGCGAAAAAAGGAGAGGGCCGAGAGGATCGCCCTGTTGTACACCGGTGGCGGAAATAATGGTAGAAGAGCCGGAGATAAGAAGAGTAGGAGAGCCGTAGCTTTGGTGCACGAACCGATAAATGGATGGGCAACGAAGAAAGCAAGATTCCAGCACAGAGTCGCGGCGGACACTGTTAAATGCGTTGGTAATGTCTAGTTTGACTTGAATTCGGGGATGTAAACTCTCGGTCACAAAGCGTCTGGCGGCATGCACCGCTGCCTCGCAGCCTGAGGGAACCCCAACTCCTAGCTGTAACGGGAGGAAAGCTTTTGCAAGTTCCGGGAAGACCGACCAGCAGGCGAGCTTTGAAGCCAGGCGTCGGAAAATGTTCCCGACGGCGATAGGACGAACTCCGCCGTCTTTTTTGGAAAAAGGAAGCAGATGGGCGGAGAAAATGAGTCCACGAGCGAATGCGGACAAGTTTGAAGATAAAAGGTTGTTGACAAGTTCCGTGATCGAGGTTAGGAGCAGCGAGCCTGTTGGGCCGATCAAGGGAGAAATGAGGTTGCGAAGGTGACTGGGGCGGAGCCCCTCAATGCCTGCACTGCTGCTAGGTGAAAAAGATTTGGAAGCGCGGCAGATCGCATCGTTGGTGAGTATCGGGGGGGAGGGCGTGGAATCGACGGATGGAAAAGGCCTGAGGTCAACAGGGGCGGGGGGGTGTTTGCACTTCAAAGTGTTGATAACGTTTTTGGACGATGGGAGTACTCCGCCATTGGAAGCCAGAACTCTCATAGCAGCTCTGGTGTCGCCCTCGATCAATTTGGACAAGATACGAGGCCCAAGAGAGGCGGTGTCAAAGCCTGAAGTACCGGCGTTTGTACTATCGTCGGGATTGAAACGCTTTGCGGCTTCGACATGACTGGCAAGGATCGAGCTTAGAAACTCGTCCTTAGCTGATTGTTCCATAAAGTCCGAGATGTTGTTTTTGACGGATGTGGCGAGAGAGCGATCTGATTTCTCGTGGTCGTAACTGAGACCTAGTGCAAGAAGAGGAAATAGGAAGATTCTGACCCAAGCGGATTTGGATGAAGAGAGAAGGATGTCTAATGTCTAATTAAGAGATTTATAATTTAATCCCATCAATGTCATAATTGCACATTTCAAGGTCACGTCAGGTATCACGCGGCCCATAGGTATCGCGCAAACCATGTCACATATTAAAAGCAAAAAGTATTGCAAGATTACATGGAATAAATGATTTTATGGGAAGCAATGGATGGCTTTCCAGATTCAAAAAGAAAAACAATTTAAAATTAAGATAGACGAAGTGGAAGAATCCCTCGAAAACGATGATGACGTAAATGAGAAACAAACACGTGGTATTTTTGAAGAGAAAACACCTGCGAATGAAATAAATCATGAAGATGCGTTTAAAATGTTGCATAATATAAAAAAGTACTATACTCAAGACGATACTTTTAATATTAACGCAATTCAAATGATCAATCAATTAATCGAAAACGATGTTTACTAAAAAAACAACATTGAACGATACAAACAAGACAAAAATTACAGATAGCTAAGTTAGTTAAAGGCCTCACGAGACACCCGACCAGCCGCGCGAATGGCGAAGACGTTCCCTCGGATCACAGCAATCGACAGACGTTCCAGGAGCCAAGAAAACTCTCTTATATCGTGACTAGTCCTTGAAATCCGTCGACCGAGCGAGCGAAGGAAGCGGAGTGTCTTGGGACCGAAGATCCCGGAGGACTCCAAGGCAATTGGAGTAAAGAGCAGCGAGTTGGACAGGTGGCCGTACTTGAGAATCTTTCGCTCCTCGGCCTGCCTGGAAGCGTGCCCAGGATTGGCGGCGGGCAGCGCGAGATTTCCCAGCGAGAACGTGTCCGAGCAGGTAGAATCCCAAATAAGGGATTTCCCCTGCTCGTAGGGGAAGGTGGACATGCCGTCAGGGCGTTTGCCATCCCCTCTATCCAATCCAACAGGTTCAAGGATAGACGGGATGCCTGCTGAGGCGAGGGCTCTCTGTACGACTGAGTTGAGTTCACTGTGACGGGGGGCACGACCGGCACTCCGCCGGCAGCGAGGGGATGCAAACCGTACTCGTCAACAGTTCCCCCACAACGGCATTTGTGCGACTGGCAGATTTTCAGCCCGACACGGAGGGAGATTGCAATTCTTAGGCATTCCTTGTCCAACAGGTTCCCGATGGAAGGGAGAGGGAGAGCCTTTAACCAGACACCGCTGCTTTCACAGCGACCTGCACGGAACGATTATTTTAGTCTAAATTCGTAATTTGACTCTTTATTTTCGAAATAATGATTTTTTTATTATTTAATTTAATTATTTTTAATTTTGTGAATATAAAATTTGATTAAAATTTGATATTGATTATTCAGTTACTCGCCAAATTCAGTTACTCGCCATTTTTGGCTTGGTCCCAAATTTGGCGAGTAAACGGGGTTTGACTGTAGTTAAAAAATTAGTCACTTTTTTAATATAAAAAAAAACTCAGACTGTAATCGGAAATACAAGTTTATCTAAAATAAAAAAATGAAATAATTAAAAAAAATATTGTCAATAAAGAATCAGGAATACGAATTTTCGAAATTATGAAACCAAAGACTTTTAAAGCAAATCGTTTCTTCGACGGAGGGAAATGTTCGTTTCCTATGACAGTTCAAGATAATTTCCCCGTACTGTTACTGAGGACATCGAAAAAGTCAGTATTCTAGCATTGCACTTTGATTACCTATTCGACATGGTTATTTAAACTGACTACACACGCAAACCTTTTAAACCTGCCAAATCCACATTAACAAATCCAATAAGTATCTTGGAAACTTGGCAATCTATTAAGAAGTGGACACCAAAAGATCTGCAAGGCCAGACAATATCCCAGCAGAACTTTTAAAATACGCCTCAGAGGAGCTAGCTAAAATTTTCACCAGTATTTGCAATCGGTCTCTCAATCTATTGGATCTGAGAAAAGGATGGATAATATCATTACAAAGACCGAGATAGCTAAGAGTTCCGTTTGCAACTAGAGACTAATAATTCTACTAATTTTTACAAATAAAGCACGATTCTTTATCTCTTATACTTAATAAAAAACAAATTTAACAAATTCCTATTTTCATGCCAAAGTAGTTTTTGGACAAGAAAGTAACTACAAATGTAGTGGGAAAGTCTTTAATGTATGGACACAGATGATATCTGCTCTATGTCTAAAATACAAAAAGTGAATTGAAAAAATATTAGTTATATGGTTTCACAAGAGAAAAATATGATTAAATACTCCTCTCACGATATATAAAGCTTTTGATATTTTGATTCTTATTTATAACTCAGGCACATGGGGAATCTCTAAAAAAGAAATTGAACGTCTTGATTCTATTAACAGAACCTGTCAAATTGGATAATCAAAAGCAAATGTTTCATAAAATGTATTACAAATAGTAATAGGTTATGAATGAAGTACTGAATAGTTAGACAACTTCCATATCCTCTTTTCCAATGTCCCCCTCTATGTCGGAAAAAGCGTCCTGATATCGCGGATATTCATAGACAAGGTCCTGTAGGTTAAAATCGGCCTTAGCAAACTCTATTTCATACATTCTTTCCCGGGTTTACTCTCTAAAGAAACAGGTCGGAACTGTGCAGAAATTCTCCCAAAGACTTTTTATGGGTCTGCTGTTCCCCACGAACGTGGCCGACATTTTGAGTCCACGTGGAGCAATGTCATACACGGCAGTCTTTACGTTGTTGGAGATCCATTAAACAAAGTATCCACTGTTCTTGGTTTGGGCAGTCAGCATCTGCTCGTCTACTTTCTTAATGAACATTGTCTCGCGGAAAATTGCAGGCACTGTGAGATAACGGCCATGGGTCACAGGCAGTCATCATATTTTTGGCGAAATTTTAACTACAGAAATAATGGAAAATATTAATAGTGATTAGTTTAATATATTTGAAACACTAAATTAAGAATTGTTAATTATGTTAAATTTATTTGATAAACTAGTTTAGTCATGTGGCGTAGTCTCCTTGTTAGAAATATCATCAGAAAAACACATACAGAAACTGAAGAAGAACTCTTTGCTAGATATATTCGAGCAAGAAAAATAGTTTCCTTTATATTTAATAATTCTATCAGGAAAAAATGTGTTTTGTTGCCTGCTTTGGCCTGTCTATTGTTGGTCCCTCGTCGTACTGTCTCTATAGACTGAGACAAATGCGCTTAGAATCAGCCTAACCTCACTAATTTTGGATTTTTACTAATTTACTCTTTTCCCTTAAAATATTCTTACAATCTCCTTTTTGTAATCGCTGATTTTCTTGAGTTTAGTTCACTTGTTACGTATTTTTGATAAAAACACTTTAGGAATAATTAATTTGAAAAAATAATTATTTTCAAAATATTATATTTTTTATTAAAATTGATCTATATTTTTTTTATTATATATATATAAAAAAATTAAACTTTAAGTTTTTTGTTGTGTGTCTAAGCAAACATTTATATTATTTGAAATTATCTTTTTATAAATGATAAATTTTTCAACTTTTGAACTATTTGAAGCCCTGATTAAAGTAGATAAAAAAAGTCATTTCTCCGAGCTAGACCAATCACTCGAACCTCTAATAGATCGAATAAAGGAGGTAATAAACAATAGGATCGACTATATAACCATCATTACTCGAGGATTAATATACATTGATATACCCATTAAACAAAAAATCCAGTCAATACTCAATGAAGTAGAACGAGAGTCAAATATATCCATATTCGGACGTATAATGATGCTGATGGTATTTGCTCGGACCATTTCTTACCAGTATCCTTTCGATAGGAATGACATTGCCATTGCGTTCTCAGCTCATATTGACGAACGTTTGGAATATCTTGGTTTTATTCAGTCCAGAGGAGGCTGGGGGCCTTTTCTGTATAACTCTGGATTGTTGATTCTAAGAAAAGAATCGTTTATCAAGTCGTTTATCGGAAGGCTTACTTCTTTTTTTTGGAACTAAGTTTTAATTTGCTTCCTAATTTTATTTCCTTTTTATTACCATCATGTTAGTATAGATATGTTAATAAGAAAAATTGAAAGTAATTATAGTCTGAGATTATAAACAAAGCATTTGCAATTACCGCGGACATTTTAATAAAATTGGATATAGTTCTTAAACATAATGAAAGGGATTTGTATTTTTAATGTAGGGAAACCAAATGCTATAAAATACTGTTTTTAGTATTTTTGGTTATTTTGTATTTAACAAATTTCTGGGACTGTTTTCTATAAGGTGTCAAACCTCGCAAGAAAGTCCTCTCCGCCGAGGTTGTGGAACTGATCAGGCATGCCTGCCTCGCAGGAGGAGATTGTAAACATTTTTGTAGAATATTTTGCCGAAACCCAGGAGCCCTTCAAGGGACGGCGCAATCCTGGGTTTTGAAGCCACTGCCGTCGCAACACTACCCAATCATCACAGCAGAGGTGACCTTGGCCATCCCCTCGTCTTAAGACAACGCACCGGGTCACTACAAACTTCCTATGAGCCTGTTCAAGGAATCCTCTGAGGAATTACACGAGTTCCTGGTGCGACTGTTTTCGGTGAGTCTTAAATGGGGTCATGTACCAAAAGCATGGAAACTTTCGAAGGTTTGGATGATCAAGAAACCTGGGAAGCCGACAAATCTAACTACAGTCCGACCCCAAAATGGGGCAGACCCCAGGGGTGGGGCACCCTCGGATTTTGGGGCACCCCCGCAATTTGGGGCACTTTATTCCAAAAGTACATTTTGGCAGAAAAAAAATAAAAATCGATAAAAAATTATGGAATTTTTGGGGCACCATAAAATCATTTATAAGGAATTAAAAATAAAATAAAATTATAATAAATAATTATTTTTTGTTTTATTTTCAATTTATATTTTATTGTTGTGGTTATGGATTACGAAACTAAATTGAAGATTGCTAAAGAAATTTTGAAGAAAAATTTATCTGAGAGGCAACTAATGAAAAAGTACAACACAAGTAAGGAACAATATCAAGAATAAAACGAAATATTGTACCTTTCTTGCAACACGGCAATACTATTTCTGAGGAATATGACACATTTAAAGCCGATAAAGATAAATTTGATGATCAAGTCTTTGAAATATTTCAAAGACTACGCGTAGATAAAATTCCGATTTCAGGCCCTATTTTGAAAAAAATTCCTCTTTCTTAATGGAATTTTATGTTTTCAAGATTTCGAAAACGATTTTACACATTCTATTGGTAAATTAAATTTGCGTCAGGTTATGATGCTAATTTCAAAAGGATGGGAGAAAATAGATGCTAAAAGTATTGTTAATTGTTGGAAGAAAATCGACAGGAACCGTGATTCTTATGCAACAAAAAACTGTCTAACAGATGAACATTTAGATCTGCTTAACAATTTAGAAGAAAAAATTTCTAATGTTGCACCAAGTATGCTCCGAGATTTTTTTGATTTTCGGCTGAAATTGACGAACAATATCAGACAAAACTCTACAAATAAAAAGAAAATAACTGAATATTTTAGTAAAAATGTTTTTTGATGTTTATTAATGGTTTAATTTTTAAAAAAATAACAAACCCCTGTTTTTGGGGCACCCCCGCATTTTGGGGCACTTGGTGCCCCATTTGGGGGTCGGACTGTAGTAGCTACCGTCTCATAAGCCTAATCCCAAACATCTCAAGGCTAACGGAAAAAGAAGCGGCTTTCACTAGCAATAAACAGATCCGCTTACTTACGAATCCACACAAGAAAGTCACCAGATTAGATGCCCGGGCTTCTAGTTGAAAAGAAATATTAAAAAATAAGGCGCTATGCGCTGAAACTAGCCTATAGACTCGACAGGCAAGACTCGGTCCCTAGCTGGGCGGAGACCAAGTCTTCGGAGATACGGCTGGTTATTGAGGGATCTATCCGAACTTTGTAGAGATAATCTCAAGTGACCGACCTATTTATTGATCGGGATCAGTAGCTGCCTAACTTATTTTCAGGCAGTAAAAATGGACGTATTCTCTAAAGCAGGGGTCACCAAACTACGACTCGCGCACTATTTTCATAACATTTGTCCACGGAAAATCTTTGCAATTAACCGATATGTGCAATTATCCGAATCGAACTCATCGTCTTCACAAGAAATATCTCTTGACATTAAGCATATTTCATCATCGGACATGAATCCGATACATTCGTCGTGCTTATTATAATAATTCAATTTAAAATTACAAATTATAATTATGCAATTAAGCGAAAATTTTTATAAGAAAAAATAGTAAATGTTTCCAATGAGAGTATGCAATAAACCGATTTACGCAATTAACTATAGGGTTTTTGGATCAATATAATAATTTTTCGAACCAATATAATAACTTTTCAAATCATATAATAATTTTTCGAACCAATATAATAATTTTTCGAATCAATATAATAATTTTTAAATTAAATAAAATTTAATTTTTATTGACCTGAATTTACTGTAATGGATTCACACAATCAAAATGCTTCTGAATATTCAATCGAACCAGCGATGGTTCGCCGACAAATAATATCTATATGTGAGAGAAAGTATAATAAACAATCTTTGGATGGATATTCAACCAAAGATATTGCTCAACTGTTCGACAAGAAATCAAACCGTTAACAGTATTTTGAAAAAGTTCTTTAAAACGGGGAAGTTATTCCATCTAAACGTGGTGGAGATAGAAGGTCTAAGCTAACAGACGAAATGAAACAAGAATTAATTGAATATGTTGATGAAGATTGCACCAGATCTTTGAAGGATTTGAGCGAATGGATATTTTTCAAATTTAATTTGAAATTATCACTGAGCACCGCCGCCAAGGCTTTAAATTCTTTTCATTATACTCTTAAAAGAGTTATATTACCAGAAAGAAGAAACTCAGTTTCAACTATAGAAAGCAGAAGACAATATGCAACAGATTTCACAAATTTGGAAGCTTTGCATAATGATAAAGCTTTAATATTTTTGGATGAAGTTGGCTTTAAGGTCGTTACAAGACCTTCGCGAGGAAGAAGTAAAGCTGGACATTCGGCATATTTATCAGTTTCGGCATCCAGCAGTCGAAACATATCGGTGGTAGCTGCAATGAATAAATATGGGATGTTATTCCATAAAATTCATGATAAGGCAGTTAACGGAGAAGATTTCAAAACCGTTTTACTAGAAATAAAAGCATTATGTTTATCGAAAGATATTACTAATCCTATTTTTATTATGGATAATGCGAGGATTCATCACTACCGTGGACTGGAAAATGATACTGAAGTATCAACTATAATCAGGAAATTTTTGCCACCATACTGTCCATTTTTAAATCCTATTGAAAATGTTTTTTCAGTATGGAAAAACTTGGTAGTCCGTGGTAAAGCCAAGAATGAAAAAGATCTTAGATGCCTAATTACATCTAAATTCAACGAAATAACAAGTGAACATTGCGGATCCTTCTACAGAAAGATGTTAACGTATTTGAATAGATGCTCAAATTCTGAAGTGATTCAGGAATAACGATAATTTACTCTTTTTGATCTTTTTTTCTTTGAATTTAAAAATTATTATATTGATTCGAAAAATTATTATATGATTCGAAAAATTATTATATTGATCCGAAAACCCTATATTTTGAATGGAAAGCATATAAATTATGATTTAAACATAAAGTTATGCGATTAACCGATTTATGCAATTTACCGATATGCAATTAACCGATTTTTACTGTATAACATTCGACGTCACTATGAAACAAATCATCCTCCGATATATTCCAAGTACACTGGAATGCTACGTGAGAATAAAGTTAAATCACTGAGGCGCACTTTACAAATTCAACAAGGCATTATAAAAAAAATTTTGAAAATAATGAAAATGTAACAAGAACTGGATACGAGATAACGAAAATTATTTTACAAAGCCAGAAACTTTTTAGTGATGGGATGTAAAAAATTGCATTATTGAAGCAGTTAATTGTTTGTGCCCACTAAATTCTTCTCTATTTGATGGAATAAATTTGTCGGCGAGTTCTGTATCACGGAGAACTGAAGAACTTGGTAAAAATATATATTTACAAATTTGTGAAAAGACAAGTAATATGTAATCTGTTGCATTGGATGAGTCAGTTGACATTTTGGGAACATCAAAACTTTTTATTTTTATTCGTGGAGTTGATGAGAGTATTTCCATAACTGAAGAACTGGAATCTGTTTGTTCTATTTATGGACAATTACTGGAAAAGATATTTTTGATGAATTGGAACAAATTATAAGTGACTATAACCTTGAATGGGAGAAACTGAGTTGTGTTACGATTGACGGGGCAAAGAATATGGCTGGTTGTATAAAGGGTCTATTTGTGCAAATAACTAATAAATTGGAGGAATTACATACTTCAAACACTTTGTTTATTCAATGCATTCTTCATCAGCAGGCACTATGTGCGAAGGGTTTTAATATTTTATGTGTGTTGAATCCAGTTATTCGCATTATAAACTTTGTTCGAGGGAGCTCACTTAATCACCGTCATTTTAAAGTTTTACTTGACGATTTTGGATCTAAATATTTTGATTTACCATATTAAACTGCAGTTAGATGGCTTAGCTGTGGTAATGTATCAAATAGATTTTATAAACCCCGAAGTGAGATTGATATTTTTCTAACCAGTAAAAATAACTATTATCCCGAATTATCAGATTTTGCTTGGCTATCAAAATTATCATTTTTGGTTAATGTTACAACTCACATGAATGAGCTAAATCTGAAATTACAAGGAAAGGAAAACTTAATTTGTGATTTCTATAGGATAATTGATGTTATTCGAGTTGCAACTTGGAGTACTTCAGTTTTCACACTTTTCATGTTTTAAAAGTTTTTGTGATGCAGACAGTAATGAGATCGACATTACTTCCCAAATTTGAATTATCGAAGAATTAAAACATCATTTTTCACATAAATTTGCTGAACTTGACAAAATTGAAAACGATATAATTTTGTTTGAAAATCCTGGAAAACCAAATACGCAGGCAGGAAGTTATAGGCCAATCAGCCTTATCTGCACAACGTCGAGGATAATGGAAAGAATTATTTTCAATCGTCTATCGGCTTACGTGGAACAAAATAATATACTCGCGGAGGAACAGTGGGGTTTTAGACCTGGTCGATCAACCGGTCACTGTTTCTCGCTTCTTGAGGAAGAACTGTCTCGGGCCAAACTCCATAAAGCCTGCCTAACGGCGGTCTGCCTGGACGTCTGCAAGGCCTTTGACAGTGTCTGGCACTTGGGGTTGTTAGATAAAGTAGCGGAGTTGGGTGCTGGGCGAAAAACTGTCAGATGGCTAAAGGACTTCTTGTGCGAGAGAAAATCGTTCATTCGTTGTGGAAATTTGTTATCGAAGGCCATGAATCTGAGGAGAGGTGTTCCTCAGGGATCGGTTCTCAGCCCCTTGCTCTTCAATATATTTCTGGCCGACGTCCCGAAACCAAATTTTCCTACGAGCAGACTAATTATCTACGCGGACGATATCTTGGTTACGGATGTCTCGATGTGGGGACCCCGACACAGAAGAAGGTTGTCCTGGAGCAGACTAGAACCGTACTTGGAGGAACTTGAAATCTGGTGCAATGGTAAAGGCTTGAATCTCGCTCGGGACAAAAGTACCATTTGTTGGATTTCAATGGGTCGTGACAAAAAACCGACTTTCGAGGATTATGGGAAACTGATTATATCGAAGAACCTACGTTACCTGGGAGTAACTATAGACCCCACCGGGTCATAAAAACCCCATGTGCATGCAAAGCGGAAACAAGGAGCGAAAATCCTAAAAAGACTGAGGCGTTTTTGTCTAAGCGCAGAAACGTTTCTACACATCTACCAGACTTGTGTTTAGCCACTAATAATCTATGGTTCGGAGGGCTGGTACAAAACTGATGAAAGGGACCTTCTGATCGCCAAACTCGAAAAAACCAGACGATTTGCCATCAAACTGGCATTCGGCCTGGAGCTCAGCAGTCCGCTGGAGGACCTGCATGAGCGGAATGTTGACACGATAGACGCGATCCTGGCAAAAACTCGAATTCGCTGAGGGAGATAAGACAGTCTCCTGGGGCAAAACCGAAGTTGAGACCTTCGTGGCTCTCGTTATCAAGCCCCCTAAGCTCTAATTCCTCGGCCACTTTTCTTTTGGAGCTATTGTATTAAATAAACCATATTCTATTCTATTCTTTGAAAATCCATTTTCTTGTAATGTTGAGAATGTTCAACATGAATTACAATTAGAAGTTATTGACTTACAATCAAAAGAACAGCTCAAAGATTGTCACAGACGGAACAAACTCGCTGAGTTCTACGAATATCTCAAGGATGATGAGTTTCCGAGACTAAAGAATTTTGCGATGAGGATGATTTCTATATTTAGCACAACTTACCAATGTAAGCAAACTTTTTTGAGGATGAAATATGTTAAGTCTGCCCATCGTGATTGACTGACGGACACTTAAAATCAATTCTCATGATAGAATGCAGCAATTTAAAACCAAATATTGATGAAGCTATCAAAAAAGATCACAGTTCCATAGCTCTCAATACAATTTTTGTTTACTTTATTTTTGTTTAAATCACTTTTTATTGTAAAAAACACACTTATGAATTTCCAGTAAAATTATAATCCTATGCACGTGCTCAGGCCCGCGAATGCAAAAAGTTTGGTGACTCCTGCTCTAAAGAGTTCAATTGCCTAAAGAACTTTCCTATCATCCGTCCTAATTCCTGTCACTCTCTTTGCTTACAATAAAATTGATTGATTGCCAAACGCTTTTACTAGCTAAAAGCTTTTCTCAAAGACATTAATATGAAGGCGTTTTATTGTTTTGAGGAGATATGGAATCCTGAAGGCCGCCAGATCAAACAAAACATACATGCCTACTATCAATGAATTCCTATGCAGAATATACCAATTCGCAACCCTGAGCCGCAAGCTTGACCTTTCGAAGAATTTGCCAGGAAATTAATTTCTTAAGCCGACACGAAGAAAACCCCTTCACTTTATTTTTTTTAATTTCTATGATGATTTGGATGTGGATTTGAAGGAATCGTCCTGGTAGTTATCGCATGAAAACGACTTTCCAAAGTCGGAAAAAATGCCGTGACTAATTGCAACGCTGCCAAAAAGATTAATCTTGCTACAAGATGTGGCAGAATGTTGAACAGCGATTACTTTCGTCGCTACAGTGAGATGTTAAAGTGCATTCACTTCCACACCTGTCGAAAATATGGGATAAAATAGTCTAGGATAATGAAGACCCATTCCTTACAGTCGACTGTCTCTAATGAGGTGGTCGAAATACGGGTGGACATGACAATCACGAAAAATACTAAAGTTACTACAGTGCAACCTCCATTTTTGAGTGCAGGAGTATTCGGCTTAGATAATTTTGAGGAAGACTATTGGTGTACAAAGAAATGGGAGGTTATTCATTTCAGAATGCCTATACTCATGAACCATCTGCTGCAAGAATAAAATTTGAAAAAAATTCATACAAATATCAGAAGATTGGGTGATAACTTCTATATTCATAGACTGTATATGAAAACTGTTGAGCTACCAACAACAGTAATAAATGACTGTTTTTTCCGGGACCTCTAATGCAACGCTTTTAAATTTTGTTCCAACAGTCAGGAAAATAATGTCAGAGAAGAGACACTTGTTTAAAAATTATCCTAACAATCCACTTAATCTTTTTTTTAAAACAGCATTAATTATTTAAAGAAATATGAGAAGTTTAATGTAAATTAGTCGCTGAGCGAAAGGACATTCAATTTCCACGTAATCCGTGATATTCGTTAAAAAACCAGTTTGTTTCGCGACTGTCGTGACTCCTTTTCAAATGATTAAAAAAGCGGAGCTTGAGAGCTCTTGGACTAATTACCTCACTGGTTTCGAAAGCCATGGGAACGAAACAACAAGTGTCGACCAAGGAGGCATACTTTGCGATTTTCTTAGCTTCAGCAAGAGCGGAGGGAGATCCAGAGCGAGAAGCAAGTCTATGAGCGATGATGAGGAAAACGAGTCGAAACAGGTTCCATCCCAGATAAGGGCAAGTTCTATCTTAAACGGGAATAGCGTAGACCCGTCAGGACGTTTCCGTCATTACAATCTAGCCCAACTGTTCCCAGTACTGAAGGGAATCAAGCAGCGTTAAGCGGGCGTTTTACAATATCATTGAATGAAGCGTGGCTGGGGAATCTACCAACACTAAGGCAACAAAAGAGCGGGTTTAATCCCCTTCTTTCGATGAGTTTACCACACCTTCAGCGATGTGGCTGGCAAATCTCAATGCCAAGGCGTATACAGATGCCGGTACAAACTGATTCGTTGTTCAGGAACATACTAGCTGACGAGATCGGTAACGCATTGAGGCAATCGGCCGAATGTGGTTGACAAGCGCAATTAATACTTTCCAACTGAGATCGGTCGGTGTGTGAGCGGATGTAATAAATTTCATCCCAATTCCTCTGGACTGAAGGAATTTCCGAGATTTTAAGCTCACAAGTAACCAATTCGTTGACACCTGCAGCATATTCCGACAATTCGCACTACAGTGCAACCCCTTATTGGGGCGACCCCGGACGTGGGGCACCCTCGGGTTTTGGGGCAATTTGAATTTTTATTAGGAGTTTTTCTGTTTATTCTTTATAAGATAAACCCCGTTATGGGGCATTTAATATTTTATATATTTTTTAGTTATAATTTTTGAATTTTATTTTATAATGACTAATAATAACGTGTTTCTGTTGTTTTGATGGATGTAATTTTGATGGATGTGAAGGTTCTGATGGCTTCAGAGAACCCGATAATAGTGATAAACATTCATTTCTCGACAAGGTCGTTTTGGATCGATTAATTTGACAATGGATCGATTAATTCAAAAGTATCAATTCGGAGCGAAAATAACGGATCATTTGCCGACAAGTAAAGACTAAAATTGTTAAATGAAATTAAGAATAAACATCTTTTGGTTTTAAATTAACAAAACGTTAGTTTTTTTCGTTAATATTAGAAAACCCCTCTATCTGGGGAAACCCCTGTTTTTGGGGCACTAGGTGCCCCAAAAAGAGGTTAGACTGTATACAGAAAAGATAAAGAGAACAGAGTTGACTTAATTTAATTCACACTTTTTCATTACAAATAAAACTAAATTATCCTACAAAGACTTATTATTATTGGCAACTTCCGTAGAAACATAATAGTTATATTTCCAAATGTGCGGCAATTGAAAAGATTTTCTCGATAATTTTTGTCCATTCTGTCATGTTGTGTGGTAAACTTATCATTGTATCCAGATCATCCCCACTTTTAAGCCTGCGGTTGAGCACGTCCGGTAGTATACGCGGACGCCCCGATATTTCTTTCCACTTGCAGGAAAGTATTCCTCTACAGCCAAATTTTCAGGTGACACTTTTGGTACAGTACTTCATTGTTGATTCATGTTGGCCATTGTACTCCGCATAGTATTCGCAGTTGCATTCAGTGGAAAAAGTTCTTGGTTGAGGTAGTGACGTTCCTCTATTGCACTATTTCTGAAACGCACTTGAAGAGCTCAGAGTAGATTAAAATTACACCTTTCAATTTAAAAGGGATCAGCAAGAAGTGGAAAAGAAACCTGTTATGTTAGGATCTTAGGAGATACGGTACAAACGCGTGATTCCTAAAGAGATCAAAACATAAACAGGAATGGATAAGCTACACAAGGACTACAGACTTATTTTTCTGCCATCGACAGGAGTAATTTTACGTCGAGGGCCCTTATTTTTATAATAAACGTGCATGCATCCCATAGTGGACAGTTCGCCAAAGATTAGGACAAACTTAACGGTTTCTAAATACAGTTCTCGGGAACATTTGCCGAACTGGAATTGTCCCTTCTAGTCTTCATTGAGAAGACTGGAACGTTAAAGCGAGAGTAAGTCGAGAACATGTGTTTTCTATCGGAAGACACGTAAGGGGGATTAGGAACCTCTCGGGCTATCCTGATAATTTTCTGTCGGGGTTTCGGTCTATTACATTAACGCTGCGTTTGCGCATGTTACACGACTCAAGATTACCAGGACAGGGTGCCAAAGAAAAGAGTCTGGAGATCACGTAATGATTTATAATCAAATTGATCACATTCTTTTCAAACAGGAAGATATAACACTATTACGGGACTCGATATCATACGGAGGGACCATCGTGGAAAGTGACCGCAGAGTCGTCGTTGCCCTGTTTGACATTATAAGTACGCACTTCAGGAGCAAAGTCTTCTCAGGTCAAACGACGAGAATACCAAGTTGAGAAAAAATAAACATTATTGAGCTGTGCTTGTTTTGTATTTTCCAAGATTTCCGAAATATTCTCTATTACTTAACCAAAGTCTTTTTTGGAACTGAGATATTTACAGTCTCGACCAAATGTTAGAGGCACCGTATTTTTTAACTAAAAATCCATATTTGTGGCAAATTTTTGAAAAGTTTACAAGAATAAAATAATTGTTTGGCTAAGATCAATCAGTTTGCAGCAATTATAAGGACGTCGATAGAATATTTCTGGCAATTTAGAAAATGGGAAAAACAACCCGCCCATGTGTTAGAGGCACCCTTTTAAAAAACGCAAAAAACAAATTTAATTTTATTTAAAAAGTCAATATTTTGTAATTCCACCTTTATTCTTTACTACTGAAGAAATTCTTACAATAACAAAATTCTTAGATTTAAAAAGTCTTACAATAACATCATTGTCGATGTTATTTCATGGATTTTTTGTCTTACTACAATTCCCGATTAAGGACACATTGACGTTTCTTATTCTATTTTTTAAAATCTATCATAGATTTTCAAATATGTTCAAGTCCGGAGACTGACTCGGCCAATTTCCCAAGAGATTTATATTATTTTTAGTGATATACTCTTTCGTTGACCTGGATGTATGACAGTTCGCTCTGTCTTGCTGAAGAAGATACTCTTCCCATTACAAATTATCAAATCCTTAACTTAAAATTCGTTGATATTCAAGAGAGTTGACATTCGAGCGACATAAAATGATTGTTTTTTCTTTATTACTTTTTATCGCTCCTTAAATCGTAATAAAGAGCGGATATTATTCAGTTTCTATGACATATTTTGAATGTCATTTTTTTCAGAAGGGCCTTCTGACATCCTGTCTCGAGGGTTGGCCTTATAAAAATGACTTGGTTCCAGACCATTCGATTTAAAGTAATTTTTTGAAATATGAAATCTCTTCAATTTTGGTTTTCTGATGGAAATACGACCGAAAAGATTATTTTTTCGTAAAATTCTTTTTATGATCGTTAGACTGACTTTTTCGGTGAAATTACTGTAATTTCGTAACTCATTCGCTGTCATTCTGGGGTAAAATTTTAATATCTGAGAAATCCCCAATAACAATTTTTCGATAAAAAATGCGGCTTTGAATTGATACACGAGACATTTTATTGTTTTTATTCTATTTAAATTTAAAATGGATATATAATTTATCACTTATAAAAGGATGCCTCAACATATTGGCGGTTGTGTTTTCCCGTAATTTAATATACCAGAATTATTAGAAAAATCTTCTCATAATTATTGTAAGCCGAACAATCATAACCCTAAAATTATGTTATTCTATTAGAGTTCTCGAAATTTTGCGAAAAATATGCATTTGAAAAAAATGGTAAACGCGAAGTCCGCCATGTCCCTTTTCACATCTGACAAAAGATTGAGAAGGGCTCCGGTCGACTTGAAGTTTAAAAATGTGTCCGTACCCTTCTACAGAAGTCAGACGGTTTTAGGGGTAACCCTTGACATGCACCTCTCCTTCTCCCTTCACGCAGACAACCTTCTTCGTAAATGTGAGAAAAAAATGAACGTGCTCAGAAGCCTATCCGGTTTATAAAAAACTGTTCCCACCCGGTATTGGAGAATATTTCAATACTTTGAACCGTCCATTTCCTACGCCTGCGGATCATGGGGTCCGCGGTTATCGTGATCCAACAGGAGGCGAATCGAGGAGATTCAACAAAGGGTCTACAGATTAACCGAACGTTGATCGCACGATAACAAACGTTCTGGTCCAGCTCCTCTGGAAGATCTGATCAAGCTGAACCTCAGTCTGTTTGCTAATGCCCTGACAAATGCAGCCAGCCGTCCGGTGCGATCTTGTGTGGGCTCGTGGAAAGATTACCGAGAGAGGATGAGGTCCCTGGTTAAAGGCATCGGGATCACGTGACGTTTGTTCGGTTTTTACCCTGGTTTTGCGACCGCTGTCTGAGGAAGACGCGCTTACCTTTCTACAATCCGTTGGAGTCATTCCTAAAGAAAAATAGTGTCCTAAGAAAAATCAAATAAATGTAATGTTCCATGGAAACAGAGTAACTTGGTCTTGTTTTAACCGATAATGTCGAATTAATACTCATATCCGAAAAGTATATGCATTACACATTTAGTATTCAAGGAACGTAGTTGGAAGGTTCCGGAGTATCCTTAGCACTGAGTATCGAACGTGGTTGAAAGGTTTGCTTACTGATGTGATTCAGAGAAATGTCGCACCTGGATCTGTTATCCATACTGATTCCTGGAAAGGTCACATTATTTAATTTCTATTGATAATATAGGATATTCAACAGAAAATTTAAATGCCCATGGTTGCGCTCATACTAGACTGAATCACAAATACTTGTATAAATGTTTTCTTACTTTTAGGCGAAATTTTATCGATCCCACGACACACGCACATACTCAGACTGTAGAGAGGTGCAAAAAGGCGCATAAAGTACAGAGAGGTACCGCGCGCCACTTTATGAGATCATTTTTTGCTGGTAGAAACAATTAAAAAAATTTAGAATTTTTTTGGAGATTAAAACAACGCATTTGACGAACTGCTAGATGCCATAGTTGCCTTATGATAATTGCTTTATTATGTCGCGAGCGCAGCGAGCGACCGAGCGCAGCGAGCGACCACTCAATTTCTAGATCCGATCAATCAAAAAATCTATAAATTGACAAATACCCAGGTAGGTAAGGTAACAACTTTATTTAGGTAACAACGAATAGTATGTGGGGTAATAATTAATGAAACGGTAAGGCTTGCTTACCGACTTCTTCCGCGAAACAAAAAGAAAAGAGGGACCCCAACGTCTCAGTATAGAATTACCTTTGCAGGTAAGTCCCAGTGACTGTTGACCAAAGTTTGTAGTTTTTGATGCCTTTTTCAACGATTTCCCCCACCGTGGGCGTTTTAGCCTCGAGCCATGGGGGAATCGGGCATTCCGGGCTTTGGGAGTAGGCGATTTTTAACGCCAGTCTCCGAGTTTTTTCGAACTTCTCGATAATGGAACTCCTCTTTCTAGAGAAGTACCATGCCTCTTTTCCAAATATAAGTCCTGGTAAGATCACCGTGTTAAAAACATAAAGGAAAGTATCTGGTTCCAGATTAAACTTTCTTAGGCAAAACAGAGCGTTTGTTGCTTTCTTTTTCCGAATTTTCGCATATTCAGTGTATTTACCATTTTCTTCAATTTGCAATCCCAGGTATTTTATTGAATGTTGTCGTGGTATGTTAGTAATCAGACATGGTGAATTTTTAAGATTTCTACTTTCTGTGATTCTCAACAGGGCAGACTTCTCACGTGCGACAGTCAGCATGTTATTTCTGCACCAATGTTTGGTTTAGGTTGTGAGGGGGGTAATAATTTGACAGATCTCATTGCTATTTTTTCGTTTTAATCTCTAAAATTAGGTCTTCTAATCAAAAATGAACTGTGCAGACAGGCTTGCTCTTCAGAAGATTCTTGTTTTGACATTTTTATAAATTATGAAGCATTTAGATTTTTTCTCATTATTCTAAAATATCAATTATAAATTTTAAAATATTATTTTTATTAATGAAATCGGTTTTAAAGCTCATTCTGCTTTGGCATCGATTTTAATTTTTGTTATCGAATATATTTAATCCCAAATACAAGCCTGGGTATTTGTCAATTTATAGATTTTTTGATTGATCGGATCTAGAAAACAAATACCCAGGTAGGTAGGTAAGGTAACAACTTTATTTAGGTAACAACGAATAGTATGTGGGGTAATAATTAATGAAACGGTAAGGCTTGCTTACCGACTTCTTCCGCGAAACAAAAAGAAAAGAGGGACCCCAACGTCTCAGTATAGAATTACCTTTGCAGGTAAGTCCCAGTGACTGTTGACCAAAGTTTGTAGTTTTTGATGCCTTTTTCAACGATTTCCCCCACCGTGGGCGTTTTAGCCTCGAGCCATGGGGGAATCGGGCATTCCGGGCTTTGGGAGTAGGCGATTTTTAACGCCAGTCTCCGAGTTTTTTCGAACTTCTCGATAATGGAACTCCTCTTTCTAGAGAAGTACCATGCCTCTTTTCCAAATATAGTCCTGGTAAGATCACCGTGTTAAAAACATAAAGGAAAGTATCTGGTTCCAGATTAAACTTTCTTAGGCAAAACAGAGCGTTTGTTGCTTTCTTTTTCCGAATTTTCGCATATTCAGTGTATTTACCATTTTCTTCAATTTACAAATACCCAGGCTTGTATTTGGGATTAAATATATTCGATAACAAAAATTAAAATCGATGCCAAAGCAGAATGAGCTTTAAAACCGATTTCATAAATAAAAATAATATTTTAAAATTTATAATTGATATTTTAGAATAATGAGAAAAAATCTAAATGCTTCATAATTTATAAAAATGTCAAAACAAGAATCTTCTGAAGGAGCAAGCCTGTCTGCACAGTTCATTTTGATTAGAAGACCTAATTTTAGAGATTAAAACGAAAAAATAGCAATGAGATCTGTCAAATTATTACCCCCCTCACAACCTAAACCAAATTAGCGTTCAGTATTCATTGATTTTACTTTTTCTATTAAGGTCTACTTATAAATTATTTTATGGGATTCAATGGAAAACTTAAGTTATTTCAATTTTAATTTTAAATCATGTTAAAATTTTAAATAATTTAATAAATATATTTGTTGATGATAGGCTTGTTAGGTGTCAAAGTCGCGTCTAGCGCTCGGTCGCGCGCTGCGCTCGCGACATATTATTTGTTCTAATTCAAAGGCTTGATCTTAAGTTCAAAAATCCCCAGCCAGCTGAAACAATTGCTGAACTGATTTGAGGATTTATATGTTGGTCGACCAACTAGACAAGGAACTTCAAATATGGAACCTATTTTCCAGCGAATATATAGAATCCATATCAACGAACAATTAACGAAAAGGATAGAATCAACAATCATTCTGAAGCAGGCTATAGACGTCTAGAATATGCTAATTGTGTTCAACATACAACACAATGACAATTTATTGACAGATTGAGAAATCTCCAAAAACGAAAACATAAAATAGGAAAAGCTAGTGGTAGGATATCTCCCAACTCAAAAAACTAGAAAATATTGAGATACAAATCGCCAAATAAAAAATTGTACCATAAATTGATAATAAAAATCCATTAGAA
This sequence comes from Octopus sinensis, assembly GCF_006345805.1. NCBI lineage: Eukaryota > Metazoa > Mollusca > Cephalopoda > Octopoda > Octopodidae > Octopus > Octopus sinensis. The sequence goes on along the minus strand of NW_021832605.1, from coordinate 155,615 downwards.
TATTTAAGAGGGCTTGCTCAGAACTTTGAATTTAAAAATCGACCATTCTGAAATACAAATTTGTTTGATGCTTTTATTTAGTCTCATTTTTTGTATTTATAATTTTTCTAATTATAATTTTTGTATTGACTATATCTGCGCCGAATCGGCCTACTACAAATAGTCCTAATCCCAGTTTAGATAACATAATCGAATCTTTCCACAGCATACATCAATCTTCAAAAGGCTTTTCCAAAAAAGATTCGGAAGATTTATGTAGAATTTCAAAGGATAACTTTCGGCAAGATGAGTGAGTGATCTTAGGCCAGCTCCGAAAGAATTAAGTAGTAGTTTACATTGCATACCCATCATTATCGAAACCAATGTTTAGGATCTACGAGGCACAGAATCTTGACATATTATCGATAGAATAAACATTTCATTTTTTATATAGCGAGCGAGCATCTTAAAAAATATAATAGTTTCAGGAATTAGGCCTGTACAAGTGCAGGAATCATCGGCTTTCGATACTTATTAACAGAAAACAGTTTAGACTGTTATTTGGTGTGCATTAGCCTCTCAGAATATTAAATGCTTGAAACTACAACAAATGCACGAGTAGGCATCTAAGCCAGGATATCACTGACGCCAGATGGAGATTGCTTGACCATATTCTGCATATGGATCTTGATGCCCCAGCTAATGTGGCAATAGATGATTATGTATGTTTGAGGGGGAATGCTTTCGTGGTCGACCAAGGATGACGCTACCGATCGCATTGCAAAATGACCTCCGAAAAGTGAAGTTGTGCCTAAAGTGGGTGAGGATCTGGACGCACTAAGATTAATTGCTCATAGCCGTGGTAGATGGATGAGAATAATTAATAACATTGTGTCCTGTGTTGCACGTCCCTTGATATAATTATTATGGCAAGGCGAGAAGTACTTAAAAATAATAAATTTAAAGAAAATGGCGGGATTTTGGGAAACCTTTTTTTTAAAGGCATTTTTGTAAAATATATGGAAGTCTAGAAATTACATAAATACTAGTAGTTCCACTAGTTCTCACATGGGATGAAATAGTATCCAAATTTTACAAGTACTACCAAAATTTCCTAAACGTCGAAGATTCACTCGTGCCAATGGATAGACAATCGTAATTAAAAAGACATTAGAGAGCATCCGCATGGAATACAAATTTTCAGAATAACGCAACAAGTATGAAATAAATTTTGAAGCAATCAATCAGCCACTGAACAAAATAGCCACCATGAGACATCAGTGGAACCTGTCGAGCACACGGACGCTGTTTAATAAAATCACAAAGAGGATACAGATTCAGTCGATAAATTAACATCAAAAACTAACAATGTGTTGTATGTTTTACAAAATTCAAAACTTAGATCCTTATTGCTAACAAGTATTTAGTGATCATAAATTTAATTAAAAAACAGAACGGGTAGATTATTCAATCGAGGAAGCATTTAAAAGTATTCGAATTGGGTTTGTAAAAATTACTTACAAAACATCTCAAGTTAGCAGCAAAGACACTTCTAAACTGGTGCCAACCTCAATTAATATTATTTTTGTTGTAGCAAACTCATTATATTTATTTTTGTTAAATCACGTCAGAAAACATACAACAAGTAAATTAAACAAACTAAGTGGTTTATCATTTTCATGAATTCTGAATTAAAGTAATATCAAATAATAAACAAAAAATAGACCACGCCTTAGGACAAGATAAAAGAGGAATCAATCAATTAATGACCATGAGGATCCTCTTTTGGTTCAGGAGCTAATTTAATGACATCATCGATTCTCAGAATAGTGATGGTTGCCTCGGTGGCTAATTTAAGACACCGAATCTTATTAATCGTAGGCTCCAACACTCCAGCAGCCTTGTTATCCCTCACAATCCCCTTCTCCAAATCAAGTCCATGCCTTGAATAAGACACCATCATTCAACCAGCACGGAACTCCCTTCACCGCTGCCTCATAATGGTGGGCTCTCAGTTGCCCCAATAGCTCGACAGAGTCAACACAAGCATTGTTCGCCAGAACGAGAGGAATCACATTCATCGACTCCCCAAACATTGCCACTGCCTCCTGCTCACTCGAAGACTAGCCATGAACAACAAAAGAGTACAATCGTGCTGGCAAGACTGTCAATATACACAGACAAAGCAGCCTCCACACAGCCGCCACCCACGACACAACTCTTGGACTCCATGATCCGCTTAGTCACACACAAAGCGTCGTGGATTGACCTCTCGATCTCATCACAACCAAAATAATTGGGTCCTCTGATTACAATGGAGGCAGCCGACCTCGCTTTTGGTCTACAAATGGCATGATTATGGCACTACCCAGTAATAAGAATCAATTCGTCATCGCCGACCCACTGCTGACTGACCTGCGCTGCATTCCCAACGAAAGACGACTCGAATGTCTCCCCTCCCTCCAATGAGGCCATATCATCCACCACAGTAGCTAAATCCATAAATAAACACTGCCACCTCCAGTTGCCTTGGCTATCCGTTTGAGATCCGCCTTCAATACTCTCCTCACAGCCATGGCATTAGCCGACACGAACTGTTTCATGTAAATGTCGTCGATTCCCCCAGTTGTGAACACCACCTTCACTCCAGTGTCCAAAATCTTCTTTATTCTTTCAGAAGTGATGCTTATCTCCCGTTTCCTGATGTCCTCCAGTTTGGAAGGGTCATTCACCATCACCTGCACTCCCAACTTGAGCTTAGACTTCATTAAACCAAAGCCTAGACAGGCGATCTTAGCATTGGCAACAGATTTGACCATATCTGGAATAAAATCACAGAGAACATCACCTACACTCCCAACTCTGCAGTTCACAGCATATCCGTTAACGAGGAATGACTCCCTCACATTCTGCCCATGTGCTTTAAGGATGTTGATTGCCTTGATGGGCACTCTTGTCTGCCCTCCCACATCCATTTTGACCTTCGAACAGGCTTCCACACACATTGGAGCAAAAAAGTCAGCATTTCTACAATTTAGACACTTCTTCTTACGGCCCAATGACTTTACTCTGCATGGATGTCTTGGCACTGTTAATCAACCAATTCTTATCAATCTCGTTCCCCGATATCAACATCCTCTCCTCAATAAACTTACACGCCTCTCTACAATATTGGGGAATAAAGGAGTATTACTTGCAGGCCATTCTGTAGCCGTTGATTACTGAAGTTGGGTGGACGTTCATTGCGATTAGTTTTTCTGCGTTTTTGAGGAGTTCTGCTGTGATAATCACCTGGATTGAGAAGGAGATTTGATTACCACTGATGTTGTGCCATCTCCTACTTCCTGGTCCTGGAGATTAGCTAATTGGACGAGGATTTTAGCAGCAGGATGTTCCACGTTCATTAATCCGAGTATTGTGGCTCCATCGTTGGTGATCGTAAAATCCTAACACCATCAATGTGGAGAAATACGCCGACTTCGTCGACCATCATTTTATCAAGACCCATTGGGCCAAGACTGGATTTCAGAATGTTCCCGATTGCACATGCGGCTTTAACTATTGAGGTTTATTTGGGTTGAATTTTTGTTTAAAATAATAATTAGATAATAACCGTTTGTTTCTCTAACAGAATTTCCCGAATTTCTTTCACCAAATAAAAGCAACGGATTTCCCCCAACAGCACTCATGTAGCCTAAGAACTAAAACGTGTTTTATATATTTTTTGAATTACATTTATTTACAAAAAGTGTATTAAAATAATATTATTTATTAAAGTGTATTCTTTCATAAGCTGTGAATAAAAATAAAACGAAAATGACGGAAAATTTAAATACAGTCAAACCTCTATTGTTTGCCATATTTTTTTGAAAAATTGAAAATTTCTAAAGAAATCTTTATTGGTTGCCAAATTCTTAATCTCTCCTCTATTTTTCATTATTACAAATTTTTTTGCTTAACTAACTTTTAATATAAAATAATTTTAACCTGCCAAGAGTACAAAGTTTGATGAAAAAAGATGCATAATAGCCTACATCTATGATAACAATATATGAAGCTGTTTTTTTCCAATTTGATATTAGGCTTGAGAAAAAAATAAGCAAAAATTGCCAATTCAATCTAACATATTCAACTACTGATAACATATTCAAGTTATGACATGAATAGAACATATCGAATTTTGTGGCGCATTCATGGACGACAATTCTATTTTAAAAAGTCGTGGATGACTAGCAAAATTTTCAACGAATGGCTTCTTTGATGGAATCGTGATCTTTAAAAACAAAAATTCTTTTTCAAATCTCTTCACATAAAATTTATTCAAATTTAGTATCGATCGAACTGCTATACCTTCCTGCAAAAACTACCACAATTTTACAACGAAGGAATCATCCGCTGATTAAAGGCAAACTTAAAAAATTAAATCTGAGACGATGTTAGACAAAATTGACAATGGAATTGTCGATTCACAAAAAAGCTGAATTTTGAAGACGGTCTTTGTTTACTATTTTAGTTGGAAAAATGTTGTGAATTGTTTTCAACATGTAAAATGGCTTATTTGTAAAATCAAAGTCAAGAAACTGATTTAAGGATTGAGAATTATGACAAAAATCAATTAACAGCATGATCAGAAACTTATTAAAAAAAAACTATTGAGGATTATTTTCATTAATTTTTTAGACAATTTGAGAATTTCTTAACTTTTTTTTGCAATTTTCAATTTTTTGTGAACAATTGCTCACAAAATTCTAAATCTCGCCGGGATTTGGTCGGTCCAAAAAAATTGCGAGATTTAGAGAGTTGACTGCATGCAAACTTTTACGTTAACAGAATTAAAAATTTTTTTAATAAATTACTCTTCTCGTGCAATCAGAGACATTTATTAAGAAACGTTAAATAGTGAACAAGGCAAGGCCAAAAAACCAAAAAGCCAACAAAATCTTTTAGACTAGACTCCCCACCTCTTCCATCATTGCCAAAGCGTCCTGGTATTCTTTTACGTCAGATAATGTGGCTTGTTCTCTGTCCTGTTAACTGAGACACTTTAGGTCAAACCAAAATACACTTCAAGTCGTCATAAAAGGTCTTTAATCGTTTTTGAGAATCCAAAACCATTTTCTCGTTTTCGGCCACAATTTCTTTCTAAAATTGAGATAACTTTAAAAATGCATTGAGAGATATTTCCCCGGGGTTGTTGCTATCAAGAGCTGATTGGTAATTGATTTTGCTTTTCTCAGTCTCTTTTATGTAATATGTGTACTCTTTTCCAAGTCTTATGGAATAATTATTTATTCATGCCTTTTGAGAGCTCCAGTTTTAATTTTTATATCCTTTATGCAGATATCCATAATAGGTATCTATGTGATAATGACTATGCCAACAACAACGTGTTTAATAAAATATTTACTAAATTATCTAATATGATAAAACATAATTTTTTATTTATTAAATTGAATGTTTTATTTAACGCGAAATCGACCGAACTCTTATAGATGTAAACAAGCGTATCGGAATTTAAGTCAAAGTGAATCAGACTCTTCAGGATTCTAGTTTGCCTTTTTTATCTCAAGTATGCATCCATTCATCCTTTTTCCATTTTTGTCAAAAAACCATTCCAAGATAACGGAGATTCTTAGTCCAAACAAACTCCGATATTAGACTATCAACCTGTCTCTTATTTCTTTTCTTCGATATATGTGTAACTGTACATTTTTGGGTGCCAAAGAAAGACGCTTCCTTTTAAATCAGATTTTGATTCTCGAAACTAGTTTGAGAAGCCTGTGTTGTGAATCCACCAGTCCCAAATACATGTCATTTATTATCATATCATCTTCATAAATAATATGGTTATCATTATGGTGTTCTGGTTATATAAATGTTAAGTAATACTGGATACTTTTTCCTAATCGGGCATAAGATTTTTTATTTTTTATGAATCTTCTGAGCCAATTGAAACATGTTTAATCAATTTTTGTTTAGCAACTCGAACAAAAGGTTCAAAATACCACACATTATAAAACGCCTTTAAAATGTACAGAGTCGTATCGTCTGATTTTTTTTTCAATTTGTCGTGGACTTAGGAAAGACAGTCATCACATGACCGCCCAGGCCGGAAACCCCATTGTTGATCACAAAGAAATTTGTTGTTCTCGGCCGGATAATCTTCTAAACACAATTTTCTCAATTATTCTTGACATTGAGCGAATAAGACTTATAGGTCTGTAATTAACAAACCGGTCTTTGCTTTTCCCCGATTTTGAAATCATCCGTATTTCTGACTGTCTCCAGGCCGATGGTAGATATCCCAAAGACCAACTTGCATTGAGAATCTCGTTTACTAAAAGAATCGTCTATTTGGGGCATTCTTGTATGCCGCCATTTGGATCCGGTCAAAACCAGGTGCGTTGTTTTTGCAGGTATTGATTCTTTCCTTCATAGTGATCCCGTCATATTTATTTGACAAATATTTCAAGGAGTCTTCTAGTCGCATTTTGGTGTTTTCAAAAGTATCCATAGATACTACATTTGTTGGGTCAACGTTTTGGACATTTTCTAACTGTTCCCAAAATAATGAAGGGACATCATCTTTTGCTACTGACTGGTCATTCTCATTTTTAATGCAATCTACTCTCCTATGGAATCTCTACCATTTAGAAGATTATAGACCTTCCAAAAGTTTGGATTCTTTTTATTCAATTTCTGACATTTGTTCCTCGAAGATTTATTCTTCTCTCCTGAATATTATAAATTCTGATTCTGAACTTTTGACGATCCAAGGCATCGACACATCATCGTAGCTTCCTGTATAAACTTTGTTCTTCTTTTTTTAATTTTCAGATCTCTTTATTTTTAACGTTCCTGTTATTTTTTACGTTTTTAAGGATAACTTTCGGCTAATACGTTCTAAGCAAAACAGAAATTAGTTTCTTGAGATCAAAATCAATTTTTCCAAGCGTCCTATTAATTTAATTGATTCGATTTTCTTCATATCAAACATTTCTCGCTGCGACATTGGTCGGCAATCTGGAGTTGGTGTAGTCAGATCCTTTAGAGAAGCCAATCCGGAACGTTTGTTATCGTAAAACCAAAGTTCTGTACGCCCTTAGTTAGCCTAATCAATTCTCCTCTTGTTAGTCCAAGATAGCAGCGGTCCCCATGATGCGCAGGAGTAGGAAATGGACAATTTAAAGTATTGGTGATAAATGTTTGACAATACCGGATGTGAACCGTTGTTCCATAATCTGAAAAAACTTTTCTATTCACATTTACAAAGCAGAGAAACAAAAATGCATATCTAGAGTCACTCCTAGGACTGTCAGGCTTCTGTTGAATGTTGTGACCACATAGTTAATCTTCCATGTGACTGTTTTCCTTCCCAATCTTCCCAATCAGATGTGAAAAGGAACGTGGTACACTTTGTAGCATTCACAACAAGTCGGTTATCAGTTAGCCGTTGAACCGATCAAAGTTGGCTTGGAGCCTTTCAGAAGCCTTTTGGATGTCCCGATGTTTTGAGACCAATACGATGTCGTCCGCCCAAGATAGGATAACATCGGTAGGGAAGATGAAGGTTAAAAAGGGTCGGGGATAAGGGAGATCCCAGTGGTCTTCCGTTGGGCAGGAGTCGAAATGTGGACTTCAGGCCCCCGAGACTCAATATTCCGATTTGTCCACTTAGGAAATTGGTGATCCAAAGCTGGAGCTTCCCTGAAAATTCTGTTGACAGATAGAACTGGAAATAGTTAACCAATCATATAAAGATTTTGGTTTTAATGTATGCTGAATTGCCTAATTTTAGATACATCCTGCGATAGCTTTAATTTTGGAAATATTAAAGTAAAATATATATCATTTCCTGCGCTCAGTGCAGAATGAATCGCGATCCCATCACTATTAAATGTGTTGTCGTTGGGGACGGGGGAGTAGGCAAAACATGTCTTATGTTATCCTATGCATATGGACAATATCCAAAGGATCACATTCCAACAGTTAATTCATACAAATATCAGATCTAGGTGTTTGATAATTACTCTGTGAATTTGGTTTCCGATTCTCGGGACGTCAATTTGTGCATATTTGACACTGCAGGACAAGAGGAATATTCCTACATTCGAGCTCTCGCCTACAAAAATACGGACATTTTTATCATTGCTTTTTCGGTTGTAGTGCCTTCGTCGTTCGATAACGTCAAATTATACGTTTTTGATTGAATATAAACATTTCAGTGGGTTCCGGAAATTAAAAAGAATTTTGGATCAAATAGTTTGTGCATTTTGGTGGGAACCCAAATCGACTTGCGAGAAGACGCTTATATTAAAGAACAGCTGAGATTGAGATATCAGTCCCCCATAACCAGAGAACAAGGAGAGGCTTTAGCCAAAGAGCTAAATATGCAAAATTATTTCGATACTTCGTCTTTTAAATTTGTATTTCTATTCTGACGATTTTTGTTTAGTATAATATTCATGAACTGATGAATCAAGTTGTGAAAAGCGCTCTAATCCACAAAACGGTGAAAACTAAAAGAAAATGTACCCTTTTATAGATCAGATTGATGAAACATTCATTTAAACACAAATTTTTCTTTCCTTAAAAATAGACATTTTTATATATGGTTCCTTCCATAGATCACATGTGTGGTAAAATAGATTAAGCAACAAATGTCTTAAACTGGTTTCATTCAAAAAATATGTTATGTTAAATGATTTTTATTATTACAGTAAAACTTGTCTTGCTCGCCATTTTTTTGTAAAATTGTGGCAGACAGTTTTGCTGTTTGCTGTTTCCGTGGAATACTTTCATGAACATATAAATTTTTTAAGTCATTTCTATATTTCAAACTTATTTTTCTTCTTCGAATCCCGGGAATTGTGAAACGTCCCAGAATTTTGCAGGATGCCGGATTTGTGGCCAAATCAATAGCTCAGCGTAAGGTCTGCAAAAGCCTGTTCAAAACTTCAATATTTAAAATATTGGAAAGTTTAAGTGATTACAAAACCATAAAAAGTTTTAAATGATTAATTTCAAATAAATTAATTGAATATTAATGAAAGTTAGAAAATAGCTCCTCCATAATAAAATGGTGTTTTAGACATATATAATTGTGTGGTTCCGACACGCTCTTTGAATTTGACGCCCCGTGTCCATTCTGGGTGGAGTATATATTCTCTCCTGTGATGTATGGCACTCTTGCTGATTCTGCAATGCATTTTGTTCTATTTGGTAACTAATTTAATTATACTCCACAAATATGAGAATTGAAGCAATGGAAATTGTCCGAATATTCTCAAGTTTATAGCTGAACGTTACCAGAATTGTTATGCTTGTCTAAATTCTAAACAAATATAGCACAGAGCAACATTTTGAATAGTCTTCTGAGACATCACCGAGATCGGATCTTTTAAAATATATTAAAATTACTTTTTTTGCTAGAAAACCGCTTTTCCTGGTTGGACATTAAAGGGTACTGTCTGGTCACCAGGAAATTCCTATTTAATGAACGACTCCGATCACGTTGGAGGGTGGGGACGGTTCCGTCGATATCCGTGGATATAAACCGCGGAAGTGGAGAGAGGTCTCCTTTCATTGAAGTGCTGTTTATAAGTTGTCTCCAAGTTGTTGTTATAGTTTTTATAGTGCTGTTCGAATGCCTCTTTCCTTTCCTTCTCCATCAAGTCACATATGTTAAGGTTAGGGATATATCCACCTGAGGTAGTTTTCATTCAATCTAGAGGGTTGCCAAGGAATTAATATTTTACTTTCTACAAATAAATATATTTATAAATAGTTGGAATTATCATCATGATTTTTATTTAAAATAAATTATTAGATTGTTGTTGAATGGCAATTTAATCCTGTGGTCAACCAGCTTGTGTATATTTATTCTTATTTCATGGCTTCAAATGCAATCGTGTTATTTTCTAGTATTCGTACATTGATTAATGACGATAAAAATTATTTATTTTCAAAAATAGTACCAAATCAGATTCTCATTCGTCTTCAAAATATTTTTTTCTCAACACAACTAGAAAAAAAGCTTTCTGACCTTTATGAACAGGCTCCCCGACTGGACTGTCATCAATCAATTCCATTCAATGGCCTTCGAAGTTATTTCTCTGTTTTGGAAAAGTCGATCGAACCAATCTATCACATAGCCTTTCAAATATCCACTTCTAAACATAATAACAAAGTCAAACACAACATTTTGTGTGAATATGTTGACATTCTTGAACAAATGCTGAAACTGGCCGACGTGATGGAACTGATTGTGTCTTCAAATAAGAGCACTTCCGGGTCTCGGCAGATTGAGGAAATAATCGAAAAAATAAACAGCATTGACCAAACTGTGTTTTTTCGGTCAAAAATAGCATTTTTTGTAATTTTGATTTATTATTTTTGAGTTTCCACCTGTTCTCCAGAAAACATTGAATAATTTGGCTTCAGTGTTGGTGGCCTATCGACTTAAAAAGTCAGTTAGAAAAGGTCGTTTTTTATCAAGTATGCGCGACATCTCAAAATTGTGCAATGCAGATAATATTCTCAGATCGAAATTTGTTTTTATTGATTTTTTACATAGATTGTTTTTTTCAATAATTTTGTGGACACTCAGACAGTTACTGATATTTGGAATTTCACTGAAAATCCACTTTTGACTGTATTTTTTGTTTTTATTCAAGTTTTTTCGTCATAATTTTAATCGACTTTCATTCAATAAACGGTTCGATCTTCCGACTACTCCTCTTGATGTTCGCTCCTCGAAAGTCGACGACCTGATTCGGATATACCCTCCCAGTGGGGATCCTGTGTCCGTCAGACTGATATCTTATAAATTATACAATGTTGTGCTGTTTTGCGATTTTATTAGTTTTTTAATAAAGAAGGTGCGTCGGAGAATATTTCTGACGATTTAATCATTCACATTCACGGCGGAGGGTTTATCTCCCAAACATCTTCTAGTCACTTGGTGCTCTCTTATCGTGTATTTGTAGACGTATTTGACTGAGTTAAGTCGGGCTAGCAATTTGCCCATTCTTTCTGTTGATTATTCGCTTGCACCAAAAGCTCCATTCCCAAAGGCGGTTGATCAATGTTTTTATGCTTATAATTGGGCTCTTGAAAACCTCAGATTTCTTGGTATTCTAAATTAAATGAATATATAGGCACTAGAGGTCGGAAAATCGTTTTGTTTGGTGATAGTGCGGGTGGGAATTTGGTGTTGGCAGTTGTGACTAAAACCTTAATGGAAGGTCTACGTGAGCCAGATGCGATTTATTTGGCATATCCTTCCTTTTCACTGTCATTGAATGTAACTCCTTCTTGCTTTCTTTCAATTGTTGACTTTATAGTCTCATTTTCGTCATTTTTTGCAGCTATTTCTGGTTATTTTTATTTGGAATTTTTCAGCATATTTGAATTTTGATATTCGTTCTGAAAATCAGCAAGTCCCTCCATTTTCTGGGTTTGATTCGGAAGCTATCGACTCCATGCTCTCCAGATACAATCTGGGGTATTGGATAGGCGACGTTGCAGTCAAAATACTCGACGAGGATATTAGAAACGACATTTCGGTCTCTCCGTCTAATCTCAGTGATGAAATACTGGGGAAATTGCCTCCTGTTACAATATTCGTATTAATCGCTAATAACCGAGAATAAGGTGGGAAGTTATGATCCTTTGTTGGATGATTCGGTTCTGATGGCAAAGCGTCTTTATGATATTGGTCACAATATTCAACTGCACGTAATTGATGGATTTCCTCATGGATTTTTACAATTCTACGGAATTTCTAAGGAAATCAACACAGAAATTAATTTTGTGATTGACTGTGTTTCACAATTTACTAATTGACTATCTAAAGTTGTGTCTTCTAATATTGGCAACAATCGCTTTAATCAAGCATTATTTATTTAGAAATTATTCCTTATTTTTAGAATTAATTCTTTTGTCTATTAAGCACTCAATTTCTAATTAATCGGTGGCTGCTGGTCATTGCAATTATATTTTAACAATTTTGCTTATAAAATAACTAGGACAACCGCAGATATTTATCGGCCAGATTAGACAAAACAAGTATAGACGTAAACTTTAAAATAAAAGACTTTAAATTGAGTTTTGTCCTATCCTGAAAAACTATGAGGATCAATCAAACGAAAATGTGCATTACAAATTTCACATTTTTGACCTATTTTAATGATCGATTGAATGCTGAAAATTGCAATTTTCATTATTAGTCGTGAAATTCCAATTTATTTAATGTATTTATTGTTTCCGGCAAATGTGTACTATAAATAGTCGATTGATACTTTATAACTTGCGCGCTCTTGTAGTTTTGAATATTCACAGCTAACCAATTGCATAATCTATGACAGAAGGCAATTTACAAGAAATATTTCGACAAACAAAAATACAGTATGTTCTATTTTGTCTTAATCATTTTATTTATTCAAATTGATAAATATGTATTAATGGCTACATCTGATTATTTAAAGAGATATTGACATTTTTAATTAAATAATAGAAATGATCGTGTTCGAATACAAAATGAATTTTCTTTGAAAGTTACATAAGTACGTGCTACTTTGTAGACAGAGAGCTGCCACATGAGTGACAATTTAAGATTAATCGAAAACACAATTGACAGAGATAATCAATTCAATGTAATAATATTTACAATTCACTATTTACGCAGAATGCTTCTACATCCGGCAATTCAGATTTTAAAAATGAAAATTCATCTTTTATGTTTACCGATAATATCATTTAATCTAGTACACCCAACGATCCACGCAAGTGTTCTAATTCAAAAAACGAACCTTTGAAGGAAGCAGAACAGACAAATCACGTCGGCAACTTTTTTGAGCAGTCGAAAGTAGACATGGAATGGTCTGCATCCACGTTGGGAAATTTTATTAACGTTGAAAAAGGACTCATGCAATTTGGGTTCATCCGGTAATTTATTCTTAGTTGGGGACGCTGGGAACTTTATCTAAAAAAATTCGAATTTATTGGGCAGTGCAACGAAAGTCTGGTTTCTCAAATTGCGTGGGAAATTGTGTCCTACAGTGTTCAAAATCATAGAGGCTGTCCCCTCATCAAGGATTTTGTGTGGAAGCTTATTTCGGGAGAGTCCAAAGAACGTTTATGCCAACACAGGGGTAATCTATTCAGTCAATTTGAAGGTCTTTTAGTCCCATTTCCCCGAAGCAGTTGTGAATCTGATGTACAAATAAAAGAAATCTTTAAAAAGAGTTGTCTGCCCAGAAATGATTGTTTATTTAATAAAAATCCTGCGTTTCAGAAACGTATATTAAAATCCAGCAGTCGGTATGTTCATAAAATCTCATTTTAGGTTGCTTCTTAGAATTCGTGATTTTTTTTATCTTGAAAATATCCTTATTTCAAATAAAGAGATTAAAGAACCCGCTAACTTTCAGTTATCTTTGAACCATGAGTTTATAGTGGAGTTGGGATCGACGAATATCTAAAAAGACCTGACCAACCTTGGTGGAATGAAAAGGCCGACTTGTCTTTCTTACTGGGAATACACAAACACGGATTCGGCAACTTCGGCGACATACAGAATGACGAAACTCTCTATTTCTATAGCTTATACAAGAACTCAGACCCTCCATGTGATTCCTCTGGGTTCGACAATCCAAGTATCAATTCTGATATATTGAAGCAATTTCAATTCTTCCCTTGAATTCTATTTATACCGAACTGAGCTCATACTTTCGGAGAATTCTTAATTTCCACAGAAAACAAATGCTGGCTAAAAAAGAAAATTCAGAAAATGTTAGAAAGAAACAGATTCGACGACTCAGCCTTTCCGAGCAGTATTTGAATCACTGTCAATGGTAGATGGAATTCAAGAGAAAAGCGAGACTTTTATCGAGTCATTTTATGTTTTGGAGTTGATTACGATAAAGATACGTCGAGAATAAAATGGACGAGGTTCCGAAACATAGCAAAGTTATACCGTAAGAAAGATTCTTCTTTGGACGAGTACTTCAACAATTTTTTCCGAATGTGTCTCGCCGTTAAAAACGGGAAAAAACACGTCCCTGGTGAGTCTCGGTTAAAATACTATCAGAGGGGCAAGTCGAACTAATATCCCGAGAATGTGCCAAACGTTGCTTGACTAGAATTGAGTTTTTCCGTGTTTTGCGATGCAGTGTGCTTTCTCATGACAACTTGTTTGAACGACTTGGTCTGTGCCGTCCATCCTTAGGAATGCCTCGGTGGTGGAAGGAGGGAGATCACGACTATCAGTTATTGGTGGCTGCGGAAAAGTTGTGGATTTTGTAATCTTTAGGTACGGAGTGGCCAAGACATTTGAATTCATTGCTCTTAACGCGGAATTCTCTTTCCTTGAAGAAATCAAAAACAAGGGCAACATAAATACAATTCAATTAGAAACCCTTCATCACGTCTGGCCTAAGGAATTTTTTGGAATCATTATTTTAAGGATAAAACGATTGTTAATCGACTTACTTGTGTCTGTATTTGTGTCTTGGAAGGAAAATGGACGCCTCTTCAAAAGGAGGAATATTTCACCTCAAGAGCACAGGTGCATTCTTTATATGAACTATTCTAGGTGGATATGATTCTTCTCAGGAATTCTGACATTTCTGATGTTATACTTTATTTAATGTGTGTTATAGATCCCCATCAGCACACAGGAGGACAGTATTCTTATAAATAAGGTTCGAGTATTCGTATAAGTGTAGGAATGCGAAAATCCGTATGATTTAAAGTATCGGCAGTCTAAGAAAAGAAAAAAAGATTTGGACGATCTCAAATCCCAAAATGGAGGAAAAGAGCACAATTCTGTAGAACAGCAAATTAGGACCACCATGTTCAGCCATGAGCCACAAAACGTAAATTCCTTGTCTTCAAATATGCCTTTTCTCAACTTCCACCCTATATTTGGGCCATTTCCATCGATGATTAACTCACCTCTCGCAAATCCGATTCTTATTCACCAAATGATGTATTCTGCGTGGCTATACAACCTAAACATACTTAAAAGCAATGAGAAGGACACCACAGAACATGACGACCAAGAAACACGTCAAAAGGGACTGTGAAAACCTAATTAGTTTTCAATCGATATATAAATAAGAAATTTGTCTGCTCTTATTAAATAAAGAATTCAAGAATTCAAATCAATAGCTCTTAAACTAATTACTTATTTAATGTAATATTAGTTCACTATCTCTGCCCTTGTGATATCTCACAAATAAAATTATCAAATTTTAAATAATTTTTATTGAGAAAATTAACATTATTACGTCCAAAAAGTGTACTTTATCAAGTTATGATAAGGATTAAATTCATAAATAATTAATATATTAAGAGTGCGGATGTCTATACTCCAGACAAAGTGTTTAAAATTGTCCAATTTTACAAATTAAAGAACAAAGAATTTATAAATAAGGAAATTATAACAAACGTTTTGTTACAATTGCGGTAACTGACCTCGTCTAATTATGTGGTATCAAAAATGCCGTAAATTTTCTTATCAAAACGAACGATATGCGCTCTTGTTTAGTGATTGCCAACAAATAGGAATGCCAAATCCGTTTTTCGCCACATCTAACGAATCTCTACTGAACTTAAACAAAAGTCGGCAAATAGAAGTGGAACGCCCATTCCACATCTCCAAGTATGGAAGAAGTAATAGCGAAGGTAAAAGTGCCATTTTTTAGTTCAGACAGTATTAGTCTGGCAGCAAAAAACGTATTAAATCTTAAAATGTGTAATTCTGACGTCTCTAAAAATCTGCAAAAGAAAATGACGACAAACATGAGAAATGTAACTATTTTGGAAAATTACGTTAGATGAGGGACGGGGGCTGCTCCAATTTCATTCTTTCAAAAAACAAGTTTCAAGAAGCTCTGGCAAATCACAGGAATCTGCAGAGCAACCGGGTTTTCAAACATTACACACATTAGCAGCTAATCAGTTTCATCGAACCGAGAAAACCACTTCTCCGATCAAGATGGAACGAATCAATAGAAAAAATTGATAGAATTGTGTCTCATACCAACCTGTACTAAGTGACTGATAGACATCACAGGGTTCAGGGGGACAATTCCGTCACGACCGTCCTACCCATTTACCGCCGTTTGTCAAAAACGGGGACAAAGCCATCTGTCCGTGAGTTGAAAATATTATACGAAAATTCATTGGAACCTCCGATAATGGTGAATAAAGGGATGCCTAAAAACATTCCGAAAAAGACGAAGAAAGTACACTTTGAGCCATTCGCTCTACTGTTCAGTGCTGCCATCGAAGGAGAATTAGACCTGGTAGCAGAATCTATTAAACAGGTGCCCAATAATCACAAACCTTTCAGATAGGGGACTGTAACGTTTCAAGGGACGACGGACTAACAGCACTGCATATGGCCATATGTGCTCGGAAGAATTCCGTGGCAGAGTTTCTAATATCCTATGGATGTGACGTGAATGCACAGGACAGTGATGGCTGGTAATATGTTGCATTCATAATGTGGGACTCCTCTCCACTGTGCTGCCATTTGTAACGATACAAACATGGTTCGTCATCTCGTTGAGGCTGGAGCTGCTCCCTTTGCTCTCACTGATGAAGAGGAGATTCCTTTAGACAAATGCAGTGAAGATGAAAAGGACTATGAGGACTGCCGTTCTTGTCTCTTAAGTAAGAAGGCAGTATGAAACTGAATTAGAATATATGGAAAGTATGGGACTCATCAACAATGGAATCTTGTACACCATCTGTGATTACGAAGCTAACGATCAAGACGAACTTTCTTTTAGTTCTGGAGAGGTCCTCAAGACTTTGGAGTATAGTATGAACAGTTGGTGGTGGAAGGTGAGGATTGCCGACTCGTGTGGGCTGGTTGCTAAAAATTTGATGAGTCTATACATGCCTATTGAAAAAAAACAATTAATATAATCAAAGCTTAAAAATATATCACTATAATTTATTTGTTAATTATTTCACGTAATGTAAATATAGTTATTTGGCAAGTAAAAACATATTTCACATTAAAACAATGACGCCGACACATAATTTTTTCGAAGCATGAATTTTTTATACTCTTATAAGTTTATGACATGCTCTTAATTTCTATAAAATTTCAAGATAAGTAATTATTCATCGTTTTTCCTCATCAAAAGAAATTATTATTCAAAAACAATTGTATCCCTCAGGGATTGTCAATTTCTGTGAAAAGATAAGATGCTTACTATATTTGGTAAGGCAGAAATGCACACAAGTTCTCAATACAAATCATTTCAGAGACTAAAAAATAAAGAGCGTCTCACTATAACGGGAAACTAAAAATAAGAAAATGTTTATAGAATAGTGAATATATCAAGTAAAGAAAAATTCTTGCTGCTTTATCGAGACTAATAAAAGATCTTTCAACTGATCGCGTGACTCGCAAAACGGTATTTTGATCAAGTGGCAACAAGTGTTAGCCGAAGGATAAGGGATCGACGAATCACCCATATAGGACACGCACACTGTAAGAGGTGGCGAAAGACCAGACAATCCACCGAAAGGAAGTGAAGACGACCCAGTCACGAATTTGAGCAAATTGGCCTTCTCCAAGTGCGAAAAGTCAACCAGAATTTCAATAAAATTAAGGAAGCAAGGACTAGGACTGAGTGGGTGGCACTACCAAGTCTTGGAAGTATTTTGGGCAACAGCAAGATTCATAGAAAGATATTCAGAGTTCCAATCAAAAGTCTGCTGTCCACAAACCGTGTTTTTGAGTTCTTGGGCGGTAAACATGCACAGTCCCGCGATATCAACAACTTTCTTCAATCCATCTGCAAATTTTTATTAAAAGAAAAACCATGCAAAGCGTTCATCTGAGACCGAATTCCTTCAAACATGATAAATTTGATCATGCTCCACGTAAACAATTCGACATTCTCCAATGTCAAATCCTACGAATTGGTACGTGAAATACAACAATGTTCTCTCCGTTCTCGATCAACTCGACAAATGGACCGCACTGGTATATTTCATCCAATGAGAACACAAAACTCATTCTGAAATAACAGGAGTGAATAACCCCAAATCTTCAACAGGAGTGGACGAACCATTTTCGTTCTCAATCTGCACATATTCGGCCAAGTTGGTGGAGTCGTCAAAAGCAGACATGTACTCTCTCTTTCGATAAATCACATCCCTAAGGAGAATGAGAAATTTGGCATAGTGTGGGTTGATTAACAAAAAGTCCTTCCAACGGATTGAACGAGCAAACCTACAACTTTTACCACAAATAATGCAACCAATATTCATTAAGACAAGGCTCAAGACCGGGGGTGGCAATAGAGGCAAGGAAGTCGAACAGAGTGTCGTTATCTCGTCTCTCAAAACGAACCTTTAGTTGGAGGAGAATGGAATACATATATGGAAGGATACTTTATTTGGCAGAGCATCCTAAAGAATGGTTCAGAGAGAGGCATATCCAAGAGGATAGAGTCCTTTAGGCACTTCCCAATGGCCAATCCGAGAAGAAAATAGAGACAACTCGTACGAGATGCAATTGCCGAGTCCTGAACCAGTGGGGCAGGAAAGAGACCCGATTCAGTCTCCGTGAGCCACATGGCATTCGATCGTTCTTTCAGATGACCGGATAAAATGTGGTAAAACTCCTTTGTTGGGCCAATTCCCGTCCCATTCTCATTATTGAACAAAACGTTGAGTGATCCATCGCTTTTGGCTGCACGAACAAGTACACAAAAAGCCCAGTCAATGAAACTCTCGCCCCTCTCAACTTTGTATACTTGATTTTTCAACTGGATTCGGGAAGCAGAAATACGGGACCGGGAGGCCACTGGAAAATGTAACGAGGAGGAAGGGTGTCCTCGACATGTCTGGTGGCTGAATATTGCACGGGCAATTCCCATAGAAGACAAATGAAGGAGCATGAAACGTAGTTCATATGGAAACAGCATTCTATACCTCAAGGAAAAGTAGATTATCCAGAAGGGATACGACCTGGTGGCCACAGTCCAATAGGACTCGAGTGATCGGCAAACTTTGTGTGATATACGGGGGGACACAAATAGGCGAGAGTACTCGAGGACATCATTCCCGAAGCAATGAATGTTCACAAACTCGTATAATATTCTCAGCAAATTCAGTGCCTCATCTGCCTCGATACTCCCCACATGAGCCCTCCCTGTCAATGGGATTCTTCGCATAATCACATTAGACCAATTTTCAATCGCCTTGTCACGATTCACTTCCTCAATAAACTCCTTAAAATAATCAGAAATGACAACCGCATATGCTATTGCCAGTTCATCTGAAGTTCCCTGCCAGTTGTAAAGACGGTACTTCAAGTACAGCCTTTCGGAGGCACAGCGCCACATTAAATCAAGTGCAGATTGAGGTGGGGGCATTCTCGGGTTCAAACGATTAGTCTGGGGATAAGTAAACGAAATAACCAATTCGGAGTAGTCAAGGCTATACTTCAATACTGGGTGATGCTGTGGGTGGTATGTGATTTGATAGTAGCGGTGATATGCTTCCAAGTAGTTTTGCAGATTCTTGGAATGCATCGGATCGAATGCCTCATTAACAACAATAAATCGTTCATTCTGAAAGCTTGTTAGTCCCAGGGAGAATTTCAGTTTCAAACTATTGTGTCGCATAAAGGAATTGGCAGGCCTTTCATGTTGGTGTATATAATTCCACAACACATCGTTTTGCTCATTGCAAGCTGGCTCATTAAAATCGAGGTGAAAGGCTGCAATAAAACAACACAAAAAACCAGGCGGATTCATTTCTTCCTCCACCACTGTATCATCAAACTCGGCATTTCTATCGGGCAAAGAGAGGTATTTAGAATGCCAAGACAAATCATGGGAATTATCAATAACTGGTCGATATCCTCCAGCAGTGGAAGGATTTTGAGTATTGGAGGGTCCTTGTGGTTGCACTGGTTGGATGCCAGTAAGGTCATAAAAAGAAGTTTCAGCATATTCCTCGTCGTCATAGACTTTCCACAAAAATCCAAAAAATTCCAGATTGAGGATGCGGAAAACACAATCGGGGGAGTCCGACGTGGTGAATAATAATCTGCAATAACGGTTGACCATGGTAGATGTCAAAGTATGCACAAAATTGGGCCTACAAATCACAAAAAACACATACTGACGATTTATAAGCTCAGTCCGACACTCGCTGGGCAGACTAATCCACTCATTGCCCTCTAAAACTTGAATTTGCAGATTCTTCCCGATTCTGAGAATCAAATGAAAAACACAACCCCGTCGTTATTTTAGTGGGGCGCTTAGCCGTTTTAAATGTAACCCGGTTGAGGAAAAATAAAGCCCCCATGTCGAAAATAATGCTGATCTTTCCATCTCTGGGGATAGCGTTTATCAATATATTCAAAACGAGAGGACAGCCAAAGCAACATGTATGGTCCATTCGAAGCAATCCATTGCAGCAGGGAGAAATATACGGACGAGTACTGGAATAGAGAAATGATGTACCTTCCATTAGTTCCAATAAAATTGAAGAGTCCATACTCAACAGAGGGAGAGTGAAGTCCGCTGTTGATTAATGTCGCAAACTTCAAGAAAGGCCTCTTGACCAGATACCACTTGCGATACAACTGCACTACTCAACAAACAAGACCTCCTTCGTTATAAAAGAGGTGATAGAACTCATGGTGGTCAGCCCATTTACCGTGATTGAATACGAAGATAAGTCAGGCAAAAAACAACGCCCAACATCATTCAATACTGGGCGGAGAATTAATTTCATTTTTGGATGATATAAACTCTGGTGGGTTATCACCTCATACTCACCTGAGAGGACGCAATATCGTTATTGACGTGATAGGCCACATTCGCCACATCTTCCGTGACTTCAAATGCATTGAGGACTGCTTTGATTAGGTAACGAAGCGACTCGAATCCGGGACTACAATCAGCATACAATATCAACAGTGTGTCGATAAAAACATTGACGAATGCTCGAACGGCGTGGGGCTCACAGAGGACCGCCAAAAGCGAACGGAAAACTCCACATTTAACAAGTGCAGTAGGCACGACTGAATCACTTTTGAGGACAGTTCCGAGCTGTTCGAATACGGATCTTAATCTATCGTACGGTTGATCGACCTGCACTTTCAGGACATTAAAACCTTCATCATTTCGGCGATAACCGTTAATTCCCTTGTCTGATTGGTTTCCGACGAAGAGTCCTCGGCTATCCGTTTGGACAATTCAGTGGCACACAAACACATCTGCAGGATAAGAAAAAGATACCAAACCATTTCGATTGAGGATACTGTCCTGAAACGAGAACGAGGGGCTACTGAAGAAAATGCAGACTCACGCATTGTGATAATTGTAGGAATACTTCCTTCTACAAAATTGCATGGGATCTTGGTTGGATCACTTGTGAGGGAGCAACACTAAGAATAGTTTAGAGGAATAACAATAATGTTGTTCTGCTCGAATATTGTCACTAGGTTTAATTGAAAGGAAGAAATGGTGATGAAAATTGGAGTCCCAGTGATTGTTAATGGATTTCCTTCCGAAATTGTATTTCCGGAAGATATTTTGGTGGGAGAACCTTCAACTTGCTGTAATTTATGCATAAAGTGGAATGCTAAATTTGATTCTGAATAATACATTCCAGTGAAGTACACGTTGGTTCATGGACCAGCTGTCCGCATTCCATGATTGTATATGTCCGGTCACTCAAATAAACTCTACACATGAAAAGACAGAACCAACACAATCATGCCATTATTATCCCGACTAACTTGTACGACAAAGTTCGCATTCCAAATAAAAAGAGAATCGTCGTAAAGAATATACCAGTCAAGCCACTGGTAGAGTCTTTTTGTGACCAACTTGTCTTCGATATTGAGGGACGGACGTAGTATCCCGATATTTTGAATTGTCGACATGAATTTACTCAGCTGTTGGATTGTGTCGTGGCCATTGTTAAACTTGAGCATATGTATAAAATAGGAGGGTTTCTTGCGAATGAGGTTATTGATGATAGCCATGCAGTAAATAGCAAACTCCACATACTGTTCGTTGATATTCTGCAAATTCAGGGAATTGAATAATCCACAGAATTTGATAAAAAGAATAAAAAAGTCATTGACACAGGAACTAAAGGACCGACTGAAGGCATCGACTGCGAGCGTCTCGATAAGTTGATCGAGAGTACTTTCGCTCAGCATATAAACTAGTTTGTCGACTACCACAACTAGAGGGAACCTAACAATCAGACAGACTACCACCTTAGTTTCATCTCAATGTTCAATGAGAGCAGATTAAGAAGTGGACAGATAAGAGTGTGTATCAATTTCTCCCTCGTGTCTGGTGGGAGGTCAATTTTTCTCATGTAGGAGTGGTCTGAATAAATCAGCATTCCCTTACTGTAATGAGGACACATCCGAGGGATTTGAACTGTCTCATGACTTATTCCAAACTCGGCACACAAGTCAAAGTTGATCGTTTCGATCAAGCTAAGTTCACGAATGGCCGCTAAAAGGTGAGTAAAGGGAATACCTCGAAATATGACGTACACATTTGTGGCTTCGGATTGGGACATTACTTGTCTCTTGAATGGCATGTAGTTCTCGATTGCCGTGTTTAAATTCCGTGGCTTAACTCTGTGTTGTATTTCCGGAGATGAACTGGCGACAACACTAATCACATTGTCCACCAGGAATGCCAGTTCGTTGATGATTCCACAAAAATGTATTCTAACATGTCCTCAACCCACTCACTTATTGATTATCAAGTCAGTAATCGATATAATTATGTCAATTATCCCATTCTCCAAGGATTGGATGGGGAAGTACCTAAACAGAATGGCCATCACCGAAAGGACTAGACAATATAAGCAGACAGTACAGTTAGGCAGTGGAGTTGTATGTACATACGAAGAATTTCGTATAGAGTCCAAGGGTCTAGAAAGTTGGTGAAGCACAGCCTCCACAGTGAAGTGATCCACGAAGGGAGGAAAAACCACATCTTCTCCTTCTTGGCAGTATTCGAGGAATGTAAGATCATAGTTCCTCCCATCATCGGTAGAATCCGATATTGCACATCGTGGTTCAAAATTATGACTAATTGTAGCAAAAAATGATTCAATGAAAGGAGGCATAGTAGGATAGGGAAATTCAATGCCAAGGGCGGAGGATAGAAAAGAGGCAGTAAGCGACATTCTTGGATTACATATACACTGCCCAATATCGTCCCCCGAGGATGTGGTTGAAGAGAACAAATCCAGCCAGGATGGCATATCATGTCTTGTGGTGGCGTTGGCTATTATCTCACTGTGGGGGGGAAAGCAGGAATTTTTGCCACAATGCAGGGGGCAGCTGGGATTGAATATCACGTTTGAAATCCGAGGAGGGGAACGATAGGGCTGGATAGTCACGGGTGCATCATTTAAAATTCTAAGGTTCTTTCTCCTCTGCACTTCTGGGATGTTCTTGAGAGAGTGAGAAATTTGAAAGACAGAGAGGTGTTTGAAGAGCAGTGTGGATGCAGAGTGAATGACCTAAACTGAATGATGGGACCCAACGGAGTTAAGACTGAACGAAGGATTGAATTTTTTGGTGAGTATTTTGTTGACATTGGCAAGGATCAGAGCGATATTTGCGTCAGCCCCAAATCCAAGAAGCGAAATAATCTTGTCGAGCAAAGTCACCAGGTTGACCGAAGTCGTGTCGGCTGACTCCGCTAAACTGAGATGGAAACATTCCGAATAGGCAATAAGCAAATCACTAGCAGAAACAACATAAACTGGAGTCATACCAATCAACTAGACATGACAAATTATACTACCTGAATGGTGTTATCAAGCATTTGGGGGTAGATTGCCGAACAAGCAAACAAATTAGCGTGGTGTAGGCGGAGGATCAAAATGGCCAACATTTTCCGGAAATTTGGAATTTGATGGATCGTCTTATCATTGAGTGTTAAGTAGTTATTAATGCATCGAACGGCCTCCAACACGTTCTCTTCGGGGGAAAAAGACTCAGTCACAATTTTATAAAGGTGAGGCATGAATACATGTGGGGGGAATCTGGTGAATATATTTGATAGAGTGATTGATAGACTGAGTTGCGAACTGAGCTCGATGAGCGAATTGAGTTGCATTTCAGGAATATTGTACCCCATTTCGATCCATTCCAGAATCGTATTCTCGAATTGAGCCCTCATAACCACAACTTTGCTAGTAAACTAAACAGACTAAATATTGTCAATTTAATAAGCATTATTAATAATACATATAAATAAGAACCACAAAATATTTATAAAAATAGTTTTTTGTGCTATATAAACCAATTCTGACGAAATGAGCGCAATCAGTTGTAATCATTCTGTAATTACTCAGCAATTGATTACTTTAAAGCTGCCATTTTTCAGCTTTCTCCTCTCCTATGAGTGTCCTCTTGAGTTGTATGTGTTATTAGGAGCAGGATCAATAAAGCAACTAGAAATGATTATTTACATTCGTAAATTGCTACGTCAGGGCTGTTTTATTCCTTTACAAATAATTAGACATTGTTCGTTTCCATTACTGAATTATGAGGTCACACCATTAAAAACAGGCGTTCTTTTAGTAGCAATTTTATATTAAATGTCAAACCAAGTTCTGGTTATACCAAGCTATTTTTTAGGTTATTTAGATTTTTTTCGCAATTTATTTTTAAATTGTGTCATGTACGTTTTCTTATCTGTCTAAAAACATTAATAAAATTAATAATAGTAAATCTATAAAGAAAAAGTCAATTTAATGGCATATTTCGTGTGGAATGTTCAAATCAGCAAATGAAATAAGTCGTCACCTGGCAAAGGATGTGTACTTTGTGGTAACCTCAGCTGGTAAACCACTCTTTATCGGGTATTGACTGTCCGATTAGCATAGAGTGGATGACGACCCCTCCTTCCTCCTCCAAATATCAGCAGTCACTCAGGCAATTGTGTCATATGTGAGAAATGGTGATGATGAATTGGAGAGCATAGAACTCAATGATGGAAAATCTGTGATTGTTTTTGACTACTTTGACCCCTTTATAATCCTCTGCGTGTCTCACTCCACCAAGAGTATTAAACTTATCAAACGTCGACTCTTCTGCCTTCACCAACTGATTGTCGGCTCACTCACCAATTCACGAATACTCAAAATTTGGCGTCAACTCAGCACTATTGACTTTGGAAGGCTTCTGGGTGGCTATGAACGTTATTTTGGACATTTTATCGACTCAATGGCCTACAATCCGTGCTTCCTCTTCCCTGCCTACCAGTCCATTGTTGTCCCCACATTTGTCCGTTCAGAAATGGGGAGACTTCTCTCCATTTTTAAAAAATCAAATGTTCCTCAGTCATCACTCTAATAAAATAGCACATTTTGTTCTCACTTCTTCTACTGGACGGAATTCTGGTCAAATCGTTCAGTCCTGTCGGTTTCAGTCTCAGTTGGGTGGATGTGCTGATTATTCTCAACATGGTCCAAGGCATTCGTAGATGCCAGGACGGATTTGAGGTTTCTTTTCAGTTATGTTTGCCTCAATTCAACAAAAAGTGAGTGCTATTTGTCATACCAGTCTATTCCTTATGTGCTACGTCTATCATTTGAGTTCTGATGAAAGATGGAGTCTGGTAGTTCTCGCCAAATGTGGATTAGTCGACAACCTTGTTGACATTGTCGAACAAGTACGGACATATTTCGTCAAATCTCAAGTAATTGGTAAATTCAGCTCTCAACTGGCACTTGTAGTCAATGACACTCCAGTTGAGGCAATTTATTTAATTTGCAGACTATTTATCACTGTATGTGCTATTCCTCGGAGTACTCTCAATGTCTTATTCCAGTCAAAAAACCGCCTTACGACTCCCCAAAAAACTGGATTCGCCTCTTTGAAGCGTATCAGCAATTGAATGATGAGTTGTCTCAAGATGGTGTCACATTTGCTGTTGTTAGTACCACTAAAGAAGTGGTCTATGGACAGGTTTAAGTTTGTGGTGATGTGGCAGAATTTGGGAGGAATGACGGTTTATGCCGCCTTTGATGTTTCACTCAGTTCTAATGAAATTCAGTCCTTATTTAGGCAGTTGTGTAAACTGCTCACCTCCACCAAACAAAATATTTTTTTCAAATTTTAATTTATCATTTTTTATTTAAAAAGTTATGATATTTAATAAATTATGTTTGTTTATGTGTTTAATGTATTTTTAATAATTAATCATACAAATGGATTTGATTAGTTGTCCACATCACTCATGAATCCATCACATGCAATTGTATCAGCTAATCGACTGTTAGACATGTGCGATAAAATTATTTTAACTGGAAAATACAGTCCCCACTCGCTTTCCAAGGTTGATGACATTTAATCCCCATTTTTAGCACATTGAGTCAGTGGAAGACATTCTATCAAAGCATGGAGTGGAATACGTGTAGTACATTTCTCTTATATATAGAACTGGGTATGAAACCGTTAAGGTCAGACTGGCCAAATTAAAGGGAATTTTGGGGACAAGATTTGGTTGAGCTGAAATTATGATTGTAGAGGATTTGACTGTTTCAGAAGACAAGTGGGAGGGAGGGACTGATTTCGGTCCACTCAAGGATCAGTTCAATATAATGGTAGACCAAGTAGTTGAGTTGTCGTCCGTTTTACGAAGCAAAGCGGAAACGAGCAGAGACATTGTGAAGAGTGATAAATCGGTAGTCCGTAAAAACATGGTAGAAATTGACAAAAGCCAGTGACTTGATTCAACTGAATTCTGCTGGACTCAAAGATTCGGTGGAGAAAGCAAGGCGAGCGAAAGAAGGGAGTCAAATGATGTGGTTATTGATGGTGGCAGTTGTTTGCTTTGTGATTGTTGTGTTTGTTATAAGACTATTTCCTCAAAAATAACAAGTTTATTCTTTTGGTTAATAGGTTATTTGTACTAGACAAACGCACAGTTTATGATTTGGAATTCCAGTAGGAGGGACATGACTATGAAGAACGCGTAGGCCACTAACATTGCTGCCCCGAGTCCTCTGGTCATCTTCCACCCTGATAGGGCAATTACTATCAGCACAAATGTCAGCATTGCGAACAGCATCAGCACTGAACAAAAAAGTCCTTTACTGCTCGTGTTTATTGGAATCCGGAAGACCATCCAGGAAATTAGCCAAGGAAAGGGCAGTCTTGAATCACAATACTCTTATTACCCAATACAAATGTCAAACAGGTTGCTTCCTATGGAACTCGATACTGCCATGTCTCCGAATCCCTTCTTAGCCACAATATAGCTTGTGATCAGATCTGGGACACTTGTCCCTGCAGCCAAGAAGGTCAGTCCCATCACTTCGTTGGGGATTCCCAGAGTGGACCCGATCTGGTTGGCCCACCATACCATTAAATAGGAAAACACCCCGATCCAGAGGATGCTGTTTATGAATGTCAATATATACAATCTCTTTATTCTCTATTGCTTATTAAAACGACTTTTTACTTGGTTGGCTACATTCGGTACAGTCACGTAGAGAACTGCGTTTATAGGCAAAACAACGATGTAGACTAATCTCTTGCTGATCGAGTTAGGCCATCCAAGTAATGTCTCCTATGATGTTCAAAAGGCGCTCTCACTTGCTCGGGCATTTCAGGGGGGCTTTGTTCGTCGGAAGCATTCATTTCGGGGCATACTGTGGCATTGTGAACTAGACTCTTGGAGCGGACTGGGTTTGTATATTAGCAATGACGGTACCCCGAGAGCCGATCAGGAGGGATAGTCTGTGTGGGGCGACACTTTCCCGCATAAATACGACAGAGTTCTATGCTTAGATAAGTAACAGTACTCGTATTTCGAGAGGTGGATTTTGGTGGATGTCCTGTGGTTGTTTTAGGATTTTTGTTTTGAAAAAAAATTCAATTTGTGAGTTGTACTTCATAAAAAGCACGTAGACCAAATACCAGCACAAAAGAGTGAGGGCCTCCCACCAGTAAATGAGATTGTCCGTGAAATAAACAATGAGCATGACCAGGGAGATTATGTAGAAACTGGTATCCCTCAATAGCGGCCACCAAGTCAGCGACAGGACAGTCAGACTGCACAAAGCACAAATGCTGATTACAAACAAAATGTTGAATACTGCCGACCCAATGATGGTCCCGATTCCCACGTTGCTTTTTGCCAAGAATACTCCAATGATTGAAGTAAAGAGTTCGGGAGCACTTCCACCTGCGGCCATGAATGTGGCTCCAGCGACATCCTCGCTTATTCCCAGCTTTTCGATGATTACTTCGAGGGAAGGCACAAAAAATGAGTCGCACACAATTGCGAGAGCCACGAACATGTACAAGACTCCCACAATGTGTAGTACTACAGCACCTTGTCTCCTTTGACAAAGGTCAAACAAATCGTTTGGATATTCCCCCGATACAACGTCGGTGCACGAGTTAGTGGCGGTTGCCAGTAACACTCTTCTGTTGAGGGGAGTTTCTAGCGGAGAGGAGCAAGGGAGTTTTGAGGTAATTAAGACGAATATGGCAATAAGCAGAACACAAGTCAAAGCAAAAATAATTCTTTTGAGGACTGACCGCTTGACTGAGTAAAGTAAGTCTTCTTTCATGGATGTAATGCGCAGTGACTGTTACACTATTTATTACTTACTTTGACGGCACAAAAGTGACAGAAATCGATGGTTTAGATACAAAGTTGTGCTTCTATCCTTGTTCCCAATTGATGTCTCAGTGGTATTCAATAATATATTAATTAATGTTGATTACGATTAATCTCCATGTGTTGTTGCTAAGATATAAATCCGTCTTATCGCAGAGGACTTATCTGCACATGTCACAATGAATTATTCATTGTAATTTATTTGAGATCTAACAGC
Source organism: Octopus sinensis (assembly GCF_006345805.1). Taxonomy (NCBI): domain Eukaryota; kingdom Metazoa; phylum Mollusca; class Cephalopoda; order Octopoda; family Octopodidae; genus Octopus; species Octopus sinensis. The sequence goes on along the minus strand of NW_021832605.1, from coordinate 126,746 downwards.
ATTAACTAAGTTAGAATTGATTAATTAACACATATCTTTCATCGATTCTTCACAAATATTTCGTAAACATGTTTTGTACATTAACCCGATATCAAATATTCCAAGAATATGTTCTTAATTATATAATACATATATTCTGTATTAATTACTCGTTCTCCCTAACAAAAAATAAAAATTGATTCAATTCGGGGATGATATCCCTAAGTATGTTAATCGGTCATAAATTTACAAAATTTGACAGGAAATTTGGTTGCATTACCGATTATTCTGACTTTGTGTGTCAATCAAATTAGAGCTCGATTCATCATAAATCTCGATATTTACAGCATATTGATTAGTTTATTTAAAAACAATCGTTTTTAAGCAAAAACTGCCTCAATACTTGTTCTTAAAAAATCATTCTGGATTAAGCGTGGCTGTTACTAGAGAGTGCAGGTGGTTATAATGAAGGCTGACGAAGCACATATGGTGACCACTCATAGTAATTTTTAGATTATTAAAAATGAATTGACTGCTTTGACGTTTATAGATGTAACATCTGGTACTTAACTTTGGAGATCACCCAATACCCAAAAAAGGACATTTTTAATAACTAGGGATCTTAATGTGAGTTTAAAAGTTATTGAAAATGTCATTTAAATTGATGATTTACAATTTGGATCATTTAAAAAACTTGTATTTTGTCAATAAATTCAAAAGTAGGAAATTTGAATAAGAAAAGAATGAAAATTATTGAATCTCAGTAATATTTTTGTCAATAATTAAAATTATCGTTTTAAAAATGAAATAAAAGACATTAAAATCGAAGAATCGGCACAATTTATCTATCGCCGGTGTAACAATAATGCTTGATTTTCAGACAATTCTGCCGTATAATGAATAAAAGACAATTGATGAATCATTCTAAAAGTTCTAAACCATTCATTTTAAACATAAAAATAAACATATTTAAGGATACTTTTTTCTAAAATTCAAATCAATCGGCTACTGTGTGTCGTCCTTCAAGACAGATTGGACAGCTTGGATTTTTTTAATCAAAGAATCTGTTATTTAGTATTTAATTAGCAGCAGAGGATAAGATGGAATGGCAATTCCCACGCAAGATGGCTATTGATATGCATTGGAAAATTCATGTCCGTTCTCGATGATCATTTCTCCTTCTGCTTGCCATGTCCCCCAGTTTAATAAGGAATATTTTAGTTCTGGGACCGAGGACTCCCGACATCTCCACTGCGATCGGGTCAAAGATATGGCGGTGAGATAATGCACTGTATTTCTTGATTTTTAGCGTTTCGGCCAGGTTAGCTGCGGAGCCCGGCTCTGCGGCTGACGTAAAGATGTTTCCGGCAGAGAAGTTGCGTCCCAGATGAGCGACTTGCCATTTTCGAAGGGGAAAGTCGTTAGGCCATCTTGGATTGATATCTTTTTCCAGTTTTTTTGGTAGTCGAGGAGTGAAGGATGGTGCCCACAGCAAAATCTTGCAAGTTCAACCCGATCTCTATGGCTGAGATCCTCTTCAGCTGTGTTTATTTTTAAAGAGGGATTGTTAAGGATATTGTTTGCGGTTAGTGGGTTCAAGGAGGATTTAGTTAGTTCTTTTATTTTCGATAGTTTTTTGTTAGTGAATTAGTTTAGGATACGACAGAAGTGAAGCCCTGGCGTGTTTTTGACGTTCCTGTCCGGGTTGGTATTGTTGTGAGATTGTGACTTGGGTGGGTTTTGATCATACTTGCTGAGGCAAAAAATTGTGTTCTATAGATGTCAAAATAGTCTGCAAGTTTGATTGTGTTGGTTTCCTGATGCATATGGTCGGCAAAGCAGACTCCATAAAACCAGTAATAATTCTGAGTGATTAGTTTCTGATTGATTGTAATTTCTGAAGGAGTGTTTTTGACAACAGATGGACTTGCATAGTTCAATGTTGGAAGAATATATTGTTTGTATAGGTACACCCCTCGACAAAAAATTTGGTTATTTAATCTTTCCTGCTTTTTTTCATTTAAAAACGAATAAATTCATACTTTAAGATCCTTTAGATCTTCTAAAATAATATTTATTTTGTATTTATAATTAAAATAGATTTAAATTTTAATATTGCAAGAAATTTAAAGCATGTCGGCAATTAGGTTAGTGACATAAAAATTGGTTATAAAATTTTAACCGTCAAATTATGCTAGTATTTAGAGATTGATCTTAATAAAAAAATATTTTTAGATATAATACTCTCGATTCGTTTATGAAAGGGAAAATAATTGCGCTATACGACTTAAATATGTCATATATTAAAATTTCTAAAGAAACCGGTGTTCCATATTCAACAGTCGTAAATTTTATCAAGAAATACAATAAAACTAGATCATATGACCGCCAACATGGTTCTGGAAGACTATCAATTTTGAATAATGTGCAAATTAATCATTTGGTACGCACATCAGAGGAAAATTCATCTTTAACTGCTTCTGAACTCTCTAATGAAATATAAAAGTTTTCTGGAACACGTGTCTCGTCTCGAACCATAATACGAAATTTAAATAAAAATGGAATTTTCGGAAGAATTGCAAAGAAAAAACCACTTCTAACAAAAAAAACATGGTTTCCAGATTCAAAAAATTTCTTAAATTTCAGACCATTATTTTGGATCAATAATCTTTCCTGATGAATGTATTTTTAATTATTAACGACCCAAAAAAGAAAAATTGTGTATAGAAAAAATTTTAAATAAATAAATCCTAAAATATTACTCCAACTGTCAAATTTGAAAAAGGTAAATTGTGATGTAATAAAAAATTAGGGAAAATCATGGTGTGGGGTTGTTTTTCCTATCATGGGGTAGGCGATTTGGTATTTATAGACAAGACGCTTAATGCTGCAAAATATCAATCTATTTTGACAAATAATTTGCCATATTCTGCACAAAAAATGAGGATTGTTGACTATATTTTTCACCCCAGCCATCCCATCAAAATGATTATTCAATATTTTTGCGAAAAACATATTAAAAATTAGAATGGCCTTCGCAATCTCCGGATTTAAATCCGATTAAGCATTTGTGGGCTTATATGAAGGTTCAAATTAGGCAAAGAAAAAATGAGAACATTCAGGCACTGAAGGAAAATCTATTAGATATTTGGAATTCTATTCCATCAAAAACACTTGAAAAATTAGTTGAGTCAATGAAAAAAGGTGTTGGGAGATCTATTCGGCAAAAGGAGGTTATTCTACATATTAATCTCACAATAACCAAATTTTATGCCAATGAAAGTCGTTGTTTTTTCCAAATTTCTTAGACAAAATTTCAAAATTTAAATAATTAAATTAATTTTTATCAATTTTATCAGATTTTAAAATATATCTGAAGAAAAAATTAAATCATTCTTTGTATGAATGAAGTAAGTTGAAGATTCACCAATATTTATGTCGAGGGGTGTATGTTAGGCATTCTTTGTTTTGTCTAAAGTCGGTTCCTGTGCGTGAGCGGAGGGCATTCATTTTACATTTACATTTATAAATCAGATTTTCAATGTGTTTGCAAAATGATAAAAGGTATCGTAAATTATCCTGAGTAATTTGACTTTGTTGATGCGAGGAATTTGAATATTGTTGGCTGTGATTGTCTGAATGAAATTTTATTTTTGTGTATTACTTGTTAGAAGACTGACTGATGATTTAGTTGATAATAAAGATAACAAGTTTAGAGTAATCCAGTCATACAGAGTATTAATAAATAATTGAACTTTCCTCTGTTTTACATTTTACCTTTTAATAAGTGTTAAATCATACATTATTATATTTTATATATGCATTTGAAATATTTTTTATTAAAATTAAAATGAAATAAAAAAACAAAAATGGAGGTAAAATGGAGTTTTATCAGGTGAGGTTATGACGTGAATTAATTTATAGATCTTATATACTTCTGACAAATCAAAAAAAGCCAAAATTTGGCATGATGGCTACCTTCGATGCACATCAACTAACTCGGGACAATTATTAAACGATAAACTTGTAAAAATCGAGTCGATCTACTCCTCCAACATACAAATTGGAGAAATCTTTGAAACAGACAGATTTTTAATAGACGTGGCCTCTCACTGCCACGAACCACAACTTCCGAAGCGTGTATGCAGTTCACAGACAGATAAGACACATCAAGTTATGTACTGCAAAAACAAATCAAAAGTCTGGCATGATGGAGTAATCAAGACATCAAATTTGTCTAATAAAGCCACCTTATATGATCAAGAGGGGAAATACATCGATTCATTTCCTCAGAAACACATTTCATCCACAATAAATCGTCCAAACTACACAATCCAATTCCCTAACGATACTCTCAATAATCCACAAGTCCAGTCCCAGCCAAAAAAGAGACTTTATAATCCAATTTCCCGTGATTGTAGTCCTCCAGAAATAAGACTGAATGCCCCAACCACTTTCCAGTCTCCTCACCCAGAAAAGGGAGCCAGTAGTCCTCCTACGAGAAGTCGGAAGGAAATTGCATTACTTTTATCTTCATTACTACCAGAGAAATACTCCAAGACTGATAGAACTGAAGAATGTGTACAAGAAATGGGAGAATGTGTTGAGGGGTGTAAGATGGTTGGGGAATGTGTTGAAAGGAATGGAGAATCTGTTGATGAGATAGTCGGAGAGGCTGAAATTAAGTGGCCGATTTCGTTAAAAGTGAATTTGAACGGGAATTCGACACATTTGAATAAATCTTGGGATATATGTTCATTTTCGACATACAAGGAATACATTGAGTATAACATTGATTTGTTGGAAAGTATATATTAAATGAATAGACAGATTATATTAACCATGCTATAGCAGAGAGTGGACGGGCATATCGTCGGGTATTGGGACAGCATTGTGGTTGAAATATTCTCTTATTGTAGTCAATCGCAACAATCCTCCAAAAAAGTGTCACTGTGGAGCTCAGGCTATACTCAGACAATCCAGAAACGAAGGACGTTTCTTCTACTCCTGTGGTGGGAAGACTCCATGCCCTGTTTATATGTTCTGATTACTTGCAGTATTTTAAGTGGGCGAATGGAGTAAATTCGGCCAAATCAGTGGCTTCTGAGTCGGGGAGGAAATCTTTTCTCAGTTTGTGTAGGAAAAATGATATGATTGTGTATTGTGGCTGTGTCCTCTCTAGAAAGGTCAGACTTATGTGGGCATTGGTAGACTAGGAATAACTTGACGATGAAGATATCCGAAAGATTGGACAAATCGAGTGTATTTAACAAGGGAGATGTGTGGGTTGTATCCACCTCAGTCGATCTCACTGACTCTGCTCTTGTCCGCTCTCGTTCATTTGGACCGACCTCGGCTGGTTTTATTGACGTGGAAATTATCAGTCCTTTGGGAAATATCCTCGGAAGTTGGATTGTCTTGGCATTAGTAGAGTCCTGTCACGTACTTATGGTGGAAGATTTGGGGAGTGAGGTGGGTAGGTTGATCGGTCTTCACTCCGAATTGGACAGTCCCTCAGACATTCCTCTTCTCTCTCATATCCTTAATGGCAGTGGTGTCCCTCCATTAATGTTGGTCGAGTCAGCAGTCCTCACCACTCAACGAATGTTCGAACGCTTCTCTCTGAATTGTGACCAGAAGGCTGTGGTCTGTCATTTGGTGGATGTCATCACTGGCAAGGCTGCGTCTCCAATTGTACTGGTCGAGGGTGTTTTTGGTTCAGGAAAGAGTTTTTTGCTGGCTGTGCTTATTGTCTTGTTAAATGAACTGGGTGGGGACTCTCATAGTGCAGTTTTATGTGCTCTCACTAACGTGGCTGTCGACAGAGTGCTATCCATGTTGGATTGTCTTTATATTTTGTTAGTCTCCACAGTTTAGAGTTTGACGACTTTATTCGTGTGGGAAGTTATAAACGAATAGAAAAAGAATTGATACCTTTGAGTATTCACGCAGATAAGACACATCCCAAACGACTACCATTCTTGGTCGGGGTGACGTGTGCCTCCATAGACCACACGTGTCTTGCCCAACACACTGCCACAGTTGATTATATATGTTTAAAATAGTTCATGTTACTCGATGAGGCCAGTCAAATGCTCGAGTCGACTGCTCTCTTTACTATTCTCAAGTTTAAGCCTCGTATTCTTATTGCATTTGGAGATACTAAGGTTGTCCTTTACTGATATTATAGCAATTGGGACCTGCTCTCGTGGGGGGATTCACTTCCAACACATCACAACTGACTCTTTTTAACAGACTGCAGAGATTGGGTCACCCCACTTACTACCTCACTTATCAATACCGCTGCCCTCCACTCATATCGAGGATATCCAACGAGTTGTTCTACAACGGAGTCATTAAAGACGGGAGAGACTGTCCGGTTTCTACTTCCACACTTCCCACTTTACTCTTTGTGGATGTCCGAGGGGAGTCCTCCGAAATGGGAGGAAGCTATTCCAACCAGACAGAGGCTCGACTTTGTGCCATTCTCTGTTCATATTTGCTAAAATCTGGACTGTGGACGCCTTGTTCGATTGGCCTACTCACATTCTTCAAGGCTCAGGTAAGAGAAATAGAAAGACAACTCTCTCTGTATTATGTATTGTGTAATTCACAGACTTGGTGTGGAGGACCCAAACATGCATGTGGCCACGGCCGATGCATTCCAAGGGGCAGAACGGGAGGTCATGCTGTTGTCTTGTGTCAAGAGTAAATCACTCGGCTTCTTGTGTGATGAAAGGTAGTCAAGTCGGTTCATTTCAGACGAGTCAATGTGTCGTTTACTCGTGCCCGGAAACATTTGTTTATATTCGGGGATTGCCAGGCATTGAGAGGGCTTGGTTTGTGGAATAAGATCATTCGATATTTCGAGGGTTGATTTGTTGTTCCGTTTTGTAGTGCACGGAAAAGTAGTGGACGAGCAATACATCCATTCCCTCTCCATATAGTTTATATGTTTATTTTTTGTTACTTGTTGATAGTTAATATATGACTAGTAGGTCATACATGTGAGTGTTGTAGGCAGTATACATGATGTAGTATACATCATGTGGTGGAATTGGACAAACATTTTTTGGAAATCCAGAATTGTGCAATTTGTTAAATAGAGCGGACATTCTGCTGGGAATTTCAAAAAGTTGACAAATACTAGAATTTGGCAAATAATATGTCGCAGCTGTCAAAACACTGACAGCTCGCTACAAAATGATAGTTCACGTTAAAATAAGGCGTAAAAAATTAAAGTTGGAACAAGGTGTAAACACAACTCTGGGACACTTCTAAGTCAATCCTGGGACATGCAACATACTGGTGGCAGACGAAAAAATAAGTGGAATTGAACATTTAAAAGCAAAACTGGAGGATCTCCATCTTAAATTGAAAACGACGACTAAAAAAACGTTTAAAAATTTACTGGAACTGGTGGCGCTCGTTATGAAGGACAGTCACCACAACTTGACGATATGAGCGTTTTTACGCTTATCAACGCCCAGTCAATTCGGAAAAGCGCTACGGAGCTAATCTACTTGGTTAGATCGGTAAAAATGGACATATTGGTTGTTAATGAAACAAAGCTTAAGGGAAAGCAGCATCACAAAATCCATGGTTTTCAGTCGATTGATCCCATGGCGACCTGACGCAGTGGCTGGCACTGGAACATCCATATATTATAAAGACAACCTGATGATGAGGGACTTGAAAATCGTTGAAGAAAATTTGTGTGAAATATGTTCCAATCTTTATGTATGCGAACATCATCTACAATATAGGAAGATCTTTTCATCGGATATGATACGTCTTGAACAATCTGGTCTGACTTCGAGATATAAATGAAAATGCATTTTATACTGTATCCAATAGAAAACATCTCCTCGGATATACAAATTGAAAAACTTGATAAAATTCTCAGAGAGTTCTCCAAAAATCTTCGGTCAGAAAATACATCATGTCAAATAGTAACAGAAAAACTCCGATCTTTGGGAAAACTTATAAAATGGAAGAGGAACCTTGAAAAAAGCTAGGACAATGCAGTGACCCCATAGATAAGATTCGTATCGTGAAAACAAAGATAAATAATGTCGCAAAAAAAACATTCAGACATTGCTTGGAAGAGTCAATGCTCGAAACTGAATAAGAAAAACCCTCATTTTTGGAAGGTTTTCAACAGACTAATTAATATGGAGAACAAAGGAGAAAAGATTCGACTAAAAACAACTGAAGGAATAGCTATCCCGCTCGATGAAGTTCCCTCACATTTCAAGTTCAAGAAGTGGATCCGATCGACATGGTTCCGAAAGAATTTATATGTAACCACAGAGAAGTCTGCGTGCTAACTTGAGTTATACGGGACCACTGTGCAGAGACATAACGTTGGAAGAAACGTATGCCGCTATTATGAGCTGCAAGAACAATGCACCCGGTCATGACTACATTCCAATTACTGTATTCAAACATGCTCCAATTATTCTCTTACGATACTTGACCGCACTATACAATGCAAGCTGGAGACTTGGATATGTACCGGACTCTTGGAAAAAGTCAATCGTACGTATGATTCCAAAGCCTGGAAAAATGAAGGACCATGCAGAGAACTATCGGCCAATAAGCCTAATATGCTCCGTCTCTAAAATTATGGAACGGATTGTCTTCACAAGGCTTTCGAACTTTGTAGAGGAATGAGGTGCACTTGCAGCGAAGCAGTGGGGATTCCGACGAAAAAGATCTTGCGGAGATTATTTCGGAGAACTCGAGAAAGTCATCTCGCTTAGTCTTGCAAATAATATAGCGACTATAGCAATAGTCTCAAAAGCTTTTGACAGCGTATGGCACCTGGGCCTCTTGGAAAGTGTCGCCAGAATAAAACCCGGGTCTAGAACGGTCAATTGGCTGAAGAGCTATCTATCCATGGGGAGTTCATTCATACGACCGTTTGTCGGAATCTGTCGATCTCAAAAGAGGGGTACCTCAAGGCTCGGTCTTGAGCCCTCTGCTTTTTAATATCCACGTTGCTGATATTCCAAAACCGAAAGATCCTACCAGTCGTCTCATGATCTACGCGGACGATATACAAATAACGGATGCTTCATGGAGAAAAGATATCTCGTGGAGGAAATTAAAAGGATACGTGACAAGAGTGGAAGAATGGTGCATATCAAAAGGACTGACACTCGCAACGAAAGGTGCACCGCCACTTGGATTGCAAAACAGGGAGCTCCATGGGTTTACAGTAACAGTAACGAAGAACCTGAAATACCTTGGGGTTGAAGTTGGATCTAGGGGTTCTTACTTCAGATACATCGATTCAAGGAGAAGGAAATGCGCTCAAATTTTCAGGAGCATAATTCACTTCCATCTTTTTCTGGAAACGTTTTTATATGTTTATAAAACGTGCGTCGAACCATTGCTTAGCTGAATGGTGCCCTATTCCTGAGAGGGTTGGCATTATGGCTGAGCTCAAAAAGATGAGACGATATGCCATCAAATTGGCAAATGGACTTTAGCTGGACCAACCCATTCCTCAAGAGATGGAAGACGCGATGGAAACGGTTTAAAGTGTTCTTGCCTTTTCTTCTCGAATTTTAAATTAAACATAAAAAAAGAGGGAAACAACGGAGAAGAGGCATACGTTATCTCATTAACTCTGACTAAAAAAGAAAACTGAAAATTACATTCTTATTGACGGAAAGCTATATCTGCAAAATACTAATCGACTTCACAAGCTCATTTTAGCTTTAACAAACCCAGAAGAAATGAAAATCATTGCTTAAGAAATCTACGAAACAAACCATTATGGGAATAATGCTCTGGATACACGTTGCAGAATGAGATTTTTGGTATTCAACGAAACATCATTCGTCAAGTCGTAAGTGACTGCAATATATGCAAGTTTACTCTACCACTGAACCAGTGTGACGATTTGAGTCATTTATTTAATGAAAGGTTTCAAGTGATTTAATTGATCCTAAAAGTTTCCAAACAGTTGCCATAATCAGAGAAAAAATTGGATAATTGAAAAAGGTCAGACGAATTCTTTTCTCCACCTATAGTTTTAAATTGCAACTCGTCCCTTTCCTTGAACCGGTCGAGCCATCCATTTGATGCCTTAAATGATTCGTAATTTATTTTTGTAGAAATTTTTTTTTGCAATGAGTTTCAATATGGTTCCAGAAATTAAAAGCAATTCATCTTTTAAACGTAGAAAAGTTTCAAAAACTAATCTAGTGTATACGATTTATGTTTGGAGAAGATTGATTATTTGGATCGCATGATTCCTTGTTTCGATCGCAGTCAGTTAACGTCAAAATAATAAACCAAATTTTGTTAGCAATTTTAAATTTTGTTTCATAATTAACCTTGGAATTCTTTATACGAACCATGCAAGAATAAAAATAAAAACGTAAAATTATAGTTAAATAAAATTTTGTAATTGAATAAATTAAATATTTGCCCATAACCATGGTCATCAAAAATAAATAATAACAGCCTTTTTAAAATAAAAATTTTTCGTTTCGTTTAAATCAGGGCTGGCCAACCCAAGGCCCGCGGGCCGCATGCGGCCCGCGATGGAGTTTGGTGCGGCCCGCGAGAGAAATTTTGTATGTAGTTAACCTATAAATACATTCAAGATAAATTTTCTTAAGTTTAATAAATAAAGATAAATTTTATAAGTTTAATAAATTTTAAAGTTTATCTATTTTTGTAGCTGTTATCAATATGAAGAAAAGGAAAATTTTAACTGAATTAAATGATGAAGAATGGATGCTAGATCTGTGCTTTTTGGTAGATATAACCGAAAAAATTAATCAATTAAACAAGGAGTTACAAGGACAGGATAATTTGATTACTAATGCATGCCATCAAGTCAAAGCATTTCGAATGAAATTGTCATTGTTTGAATGTCAAATAAGAAATGGAAATGATCAACATTTTCCAACGCTAAATCAATTTAAAATCAGCCATTGTAAAAATTTCTTCAAGTACGCTGATGAAATAAAAAATCTTGCTGCAGCATTTGACAGTCGATTCTCGGAACTAAAAAAATATGAGAAAATGTTTGAAACATTTTCTTCTCCATTTCATGTTGACGTTTCTATTGTTTCAAATACTTTGCAGACGGAAATAATTGACCTACAGTGCAACAGTGAACTAAGACTTGTTTATCCTACTATATCCAAAATTGACTTTTATAACAAATATGTGACTGCAGAAAAATATCCCAACTTAAGAATTTTTGCACAAAGAGTTGTAAGCTCCTTTGGATCTACTTACGTATGTGAATCATTCTTTTCGAAATTAAAGTTTAGTAAAAGTAGATATAGATCTTCTTTAACAGATAAAAACTTAGAAAACCAATTAAGATGTGCAACTAGTAATTGTGAAGTTGATTTGAAAAAATTAAGTGAAGATAAAGAAAAACAGATTTCTCATTGATACGTATAATTGGACTGAATGCTATTTTACTAAATAAAATCTTATCTGTGTTGTTTTGATATCTATCCTTAGTATGTACATGTATATGCGGCCCGCGGAAAGGATTCATTTGGACAAAGTGGCCCGCGATGCGATTTGGGTTGGCCAGGCCTGGTTTAAATAATATGTCACATGCCCTGTTCGTTACCATGCCCCGCTCGTTACCATTGCTCTAAATTTTTAAAATTTCAATTTAAAATATTTAAATGATTGAAATATATTTACTTATTAATTTAAAAATTAATAATATTATGGATTTTTATTTTTTCAATGCTTAACCATTATCATTAAAAAACAATAAATTAAGCATGCTGTTTTATCTCATGGTTATGGTTAGGGTATAGGTTAGGGTTAGGGTATAGGTTAGGGTTAGGGTGAAGGTTAGGGTTTGGGTGAAGGTTAGGGTTTGGGTGAAGGTTAGGGTTAGGGTGAAGGTTAGGGAATTGGTTGGGTTTAGGGTTTGAAAAAATTTAAAGTAGAATTTTCGAATGGAGATACAAAGATTGTTCACATGAAAAGAATCAAAAAAGGACAAATTTAATTTTTCGTTTTAAACTTCAGATCTATATATGATTTTAAACTAAAAAACTGGATAAAGTTTGAGTTTTTTATAAGAGATCTACAGATGATTTTAAACCTTTATCTTTTTACATTTCAAAAAATGTTTTAAATAAAACTAAAAACTGGTTAGAGTTAATTATAAAACTATCAAATTATGTGCCTTTGAAGCGTTTCACACAATTCACATTTTTAAAATATGTTTTAATGTGCTTATCAGTCAAAATGGTTTGTTGTATAAAAATATTATTTTAATTTATTTGTTTTAAAGCATCTTTTAGTATATCATTAAATTGTACTCTAATTAACCTAATATATAGGTTGAATTTAATGTCGTTGTGATTGATTATTAATTTTTCTAAAAAATTGAAAAATCATTAATCAATTATTTCTCAGAAATAATTCGGAGGTAACGAGTGGGGCATAGTAATCCCTGAGGCATGTGACATAATATGTCGCGTCCCATGGTGGTTACGCATCCCATGCTGGCTACAAGTCACCTGTCAATCAATCATTTTTACGAGGTCATTGGCTGTCAGATGTCATAATTAATGTGGTTTAATCATTTGTTACTCGTGTGGGCATATTTAATATTTTTAGCGTTATTATTCAATTTTCACCATGGGATGGGTAGCTCGTGTGGGACGCGACAATCACAAGTAATGACACAATATTTATCTGTTTCAGGGTATCGTGGAAAGATTTAATCAAACTTTAACACGAAATCTTTCAAAGCTGATGAATGAAGAATCAACTAAAAACTGGATCCAATTTATTAAACGAAGCATTTTTACATATAACACGACTATTTATTCTTCTATAAATGAAACACCATTTAAAAAACGAAGAGGAGTTTCTGGTATAAACACCGTCATTCATGATGATAAAAGTTTTTTTAATTTTTTTAATTTCAAAGAAAGTGAGTGTTCGGATGATTTTTATCATGTATCATCAGAGGATATGGATGTAGAAAATATTTTAGATGTTTCAGGTAAATTTTGAATAACATATGCTAGACAACTTGGATGCTACTGATTTTATATTGAATTTTTCTCCACCTAATTTAAATTCACCATATTTTAAACGCATGAATAAAAAAATGAATGTTCATCAATCGAAATACGATTTTTCAATTGGGAGCGGAGTATTTTTAGTGAATAATTGTTAGGTTAGAGTTCTAAAGGATTTTGGGACAAATCCTTCCCTAAGGCTAAACCGATTTGAATCCCCATATGGAGAACCTGCTGAGGTTGTTCAAATTTTGTCAAACAATCGACTAGAGGTCTATTTTATTATTATTTTATTCAACAGATTAAAACAAGTTCAGGGAAGTCTAAAATAGTTAATATGAATCAAGTTAAAAAAACGTAGACGCTTTATTTTAATAAATTTTTATTGATTAGAAATGAATGCAATTAAATTAATTAAAAAAATGAATATAATGAAGAATTGACTGTTTTTAAAACTGCCCCAAAACCGAGGGTGGATCACCCCAAAACCGAGGGGCCTAAAACCAGGGTCGTACTTTATAGTCAAAATTTAATAATAGACGTAAAACAATTTATTTTCACGATTTCGAATTTCCGGCACGTAAGATGGCCTGGCTGTTCCCCCGAACGATCGCCAATGAAACTCTTTGGAGAAGATGACGAGTCTCGTTGGGGTTTTTGCTTTTCTTAGCGATCTTCGTCCCCAGCCGAGGAAGGAAAGTGATTCCGGACAGATGACCCCTGACGGCTATTTGAGCAAAATTTTATTTCTGAACAGGGAGGAGTATTTTCTTGATTTTGAGAGCACCGTGAATTTTGCCGCTAAGCTAGGCTCGCCAACTGACGAGATCTGATTGTCGCGTCCCAGATAAAGGAAATGTTGTCATGCCGTCTGGGCGCTTTCCATCTCCGCGATAACCCGACTAGTTCCAACACATTAGGGAATCCTGCAGATGTCAGGGCACGGCTTACCACATCACTATGCCAAGCGTGGCGGGGGAAACGGCCAGCGATACGACGGCAAGATAGCGGATGTATTGACAAGGTGCAAATCGTCTGACCGCAACGGCATTGATTTTCACGGCAGATGTTTAATCCAAGGCGCAGATAAACTGCGATGCAGAGGTATTCGTAATCCAGTAACGTCCCGACTGACAAAATGGGGATAGCTGTCAGCCAGGCTCCTGAATACTTTTATTATTATTATTAGCACTGTCATAGGAACATAATGTAATTTAAACTAATTAAGTTCCCACATGTGCCACATATGAGACTATCTTTTCGGTCATAATTTTCCATGATGTGCGGTTGTATGCTATACTCCTGAGAGTATCTAGGTCGTCTCCATTTTTCAGTTGTCTTTTAACGCGTTGTAGTTCTTTTGAGATTACAATAGGTAATGTATTTCGTGGGCGTCCTCGGGACGCAGATCTTTCGTCCTTTGCGTAATATGATTCCATTGCCCAGTTAGCATAAACATCCTGGTCGAGTCTTAGAATGTGGCCCAATAGGCGCCAACGTGCTTCGGTAATGTCCACACTGACGGGTCTGCTGTTGCAGATATTGTATAGGGTGGAGTTCTTGATTTTCTTTGGCCAGTTGATGCCAATAAGAATTCTTAACTGTCTTCTATGGAATGCATCAAGAGATTTTTGATTCAGACTCAGATATTCCCCATGTTCCTCCGTTGTACAATTACGGTTGAGTTAGTGACGCAACTCTATTGCACAAGTCTTAATCACATATGAGGCTACAAGAGATTTTACTTTGCTATCATTCAATGTCAGAGGACTATCTGACCTATCCAAGCGAAAAATCCTATGCCGGGATCTGAATGCATATGGTGCAACTATCGGATGCTTTCAAGAAACGAAGGTCAAAGGCGGGCTAGATGAGATACACAACGAGTATCGAATCATTCTCCTTCCATCAGAATCACGTCATTATGGGCAGGGGTTTGGCATTCATAAGACCTTTTGGAATTCAATTCACAAATACTACCGTGTGAACGACCGCATATGTGTACTACAACTGAGACAAAAAACTTTGACCAACACGGATCGAATAATCAGCATTATAAATGTCTACGCCCCACAAAGTGGAAGACTGAAGAAGAACGTGGATGAACTAGACTCTTTCTATCACATGCTATCAAAGACCTACACGAGTATAAAAACATCCTTCCTTATACTAATTGCCGGTGATTGGAATGCTAAGGCAGGCAAAGGCCGTGGTGAAGAAGTGTTCATGGGCAGACATGGACGGGGGATAAGAAATGCACCAGGTGAAATGCTTGTGAACTTCTGCAGCATATTCAAGCTACTGCTATGCAATACGGTCTTTCCTCATGCGGCACGTCATAAAACCACGTGGACCGGGACTAGAAGAAACAAAAATGGGGAGTACGTCAACATCTATAATCAAATCGATTATATCATCTGTAGACAAGAAGAAAAACATCGATTGCTGGATGCCAGGTCATATGGCGGGGCACTTACACTGAGCGATCACAAAGTCATTGTGGCACGATTGAGACTGAAAAGAATTTTTGGATCGCCTCTTTCAAAAGAAAATGAATCAAACCGAATTAGATACTCAGTGGAAAAACTGATTACATCAGATGTTACCAAGGAAAAATACTCCCAGGCAATCATCGAAAACCTAAAAGTAACAGAAACGGTAAAAGACCCAAACAAAAGCTGGGATATATTAGAAAAACTTATTCACAAAGCCGCAACGGAAACCATTGGAACGACTGCATTCAGAAACCACTCAAACCCATTGAATCCAAATGTTGCCGAAATGGCAACAAAACAAAAAGCCATCCAACTGAAAATTGAAAACACCAACGACAAGGAGGCAAAGGAAAAACTCAAAAGAGAACGTAGGAAAATATCGAGAACAATCAAGAAGGAAAATCTTAAATACGTGAAAGCTTTATTAAACTCTCGAATATCAGAAGTTGAAGACTTAAAGGATGGTGCGCAAATGTACGCAGCCATCAGACTACTACGCCGACGACAACAGAAAACAAAACTGGTTGTGCACGATGAACATGGGAAAACAATTGGAAACCCAATCGAAATGGTAAATACAATCGCCGACCACTTCGAAATACTATTCAATGGCAGGGCCGATGCTCTCGATGAGGGTGAAGAACGTTATCTAAACAACAAAATAACACACCTTGAAGTTTTGAAGGCTATAAAAAAATTAAAAAACAACCGTGCGGCGGGTCCAGACAACATCAACGGTGAATTGATAAAGTACTCCCCAATGGAGATCTCAACTATAATCACAAATCTCCTGAACGAGATGTTCCATGGAAATACCATACCGCCTATTGGGAAAGGAACGCTAATTCCTCTCCAAAAACCCAACAAGCCGCAAGGTCCTCTTAACAACATTCGCCCAATCATACTCTTGAACACAATAAGGAAAATCTTCTCGCTCGTAACACTGGAACGTATTAAGGACCCTGTTAATGAATATCTGTCGGCTAGCCAAAGTGGATTCAGGCCTGGGCGATCAACTGCAGATGTAGTATGGGGACATAGATGGATCTGTGCCATATCTCAGAAATTTAAAATGGCGACCACAATATTGGGCATTGATATGAGCAGGGCATTTGATACAATCCGCAGAGACAAGCTAATGGAGATCCTCAAAACTATTCTTGACAATGACTCGATCAGAATGGTTCGAGCACTACTTATAGACACCGAGTTAACGGTGAAGATCGGACCCGTACAATCAAGATCTTTCAAAACAAGCATTGGAACGCCCCAAGGTGATTCAATATCACCTGTACTATTCATTGTCTATCTTGAAGCGGCACTAAGAGATCTGAGAAAACTAGTGAAGTCTACTTCAATAACTGAAGTGATATATGCCGACGATGTAGACTTTTTGTCTCATGATAAGTCGACTCTCGAAGAACTGCTGAACATTGCTCCTCAGGCACTGGAAAAATGGTTCTTAAAAGTGAACATAGAAAAAACCGAATATGTAACAATCAACCGGGAGGCAAATAGAACAGACGAAAAATGGCGAAACTCGAAAAAAGTTGGAACTCTTTTAGGAGATAGTGAAGACATTATGAGGAGAAAGATGCTATCGACTGTTGCACTTAACAAACTGCGGACAACTTGGCTACGAAACCGCGAGGTTGAACGGCCTTACGTGCCAAATTATACAATGCTTTTATTAAACCCATCCTGAATACTTTTAGATTCAAAAAATTGTGGCCCATTGGCGTTGTTTGGTCAAATCATCAGGAATTTCGAGGCGTTAGCGGACCAGCATCTGACAGGCAAGAGAACTGAGAGTCCAAGGGGGGGTTCAGAAGCTGACACCAATGCTATTGTGGCCGGTTCGGTTTTCTGGTCAGTTTTGATACTTTGTTAAATCCGACCCGGAAGTTTAGGTTTTTGCTGTCAAGAGCATCACATGCTTTCTCCCATTTTTTGGTATTTTTTAGCTTGGTTATTTTTCCTCTAATCACAAAGATCATTGTTTTAACTGTGACCCGGTTTGTCGGGTTTGCATAGCGTCTAGGTTTGTTTTTAAGGCGCTTTCTTTTGTCAAGTTTAGACGGAGTTTTCCTTCCTGGCCTGTACATGGGTTGTTTCCGTGATTATCCAAATAGTGTTGCATCAAGTTCGTCAATGCATCGTTCAAAAAGTCGATGTCCGAGACTGATTTGTAATTGTGAGTTTCCATAAATTTAAACAATTTTTATTGAGGTTTTTGATTTTGAGTTTTTCAGTAAATAGATCGCTAACTCGGTCTCTGGCATAGAAGTATTGCTTTATCTTATATTCAGAGAACGGAATTAAAGGAGCTAGAACAAGTGGGTTCTCTAAGCTTGGACTTGTTAAAGCCGATAATGTCTGGATGGTTACTATTTAAAATTTCAACGAAGTTGTAGTACCATCTCTTGGCATTCACAGGAATAATTTTTATGAGTGCAGTCATGCTAATGCCGTGCTCTCTCTTAAGAATTTGTTTATGCCATCTAATAGGAAAAATCCTTTTATTGGAAATTCTTAAAAGAGATGATTAATTAGTTATTCAGTGCACGGATGAGCAGATTCATGTCAATGCGCAGTCTAGATTCAAGGGCTACCTTTTCAACAGGCATCGATAACTCGGGAAATTCTTAAATAAAATTATTGTTGGGTAGACATTTAAGCGTTATCTTTTTACAAATACAGAAATGATTTTACACTTTTAATTAAAATTATTTGTTATGATAAAATACTATTTTTAAAACTAATTTCAAACTTATTTTACTTGTTTCTAAGGTTTTCGATTTCTTTAATTTTTAGTTCATGGAAAAAAAGAAATATATTTCTCTCCCAAATCCAAAGTGAAATGATCAGCTTATTTTTTATTAGTGTCAAAAATATAATCACGCGTCGTCTGGCTGCACTAAAAATACTTGACGTCAAATCAGTTTTAGCTGATAAAATAGGTTAAATTAAGTTGCTTGGCAACATTTAATTGACTAGGCTATAAATTATTTTTTAAATATTGTGAAGAAGATCCAATTTATTTTAACCTCCTAAATCTTCGAAACGAAGTATATCTTTATATTTAAGTTTAGATAATTAAACATCGACTACAACCTGTTGAAAATAGAATTTCAAATGCATATTCAATATTTAAAACATTTTTAGTAAAACTGACATTAACAAAAAATAATGTAATTTTTAAATCAATTTTATCTATAGATTTTTTCAGAAGAAACAATTCTCGCTATTCAACATAATTTCAATTTGTATCGCAATTCAACAAAAAGCACTCAATTGAATGAGGACGTCTCTTTGGAAACATTTTATAAATTATTTGACGCACTTGAAAATGAAAATTATCAGTTACTTGATAGAAAATTCAAATTTTTTATCAAATCGTATTTATTATTCTAATTTTTCACAGATCATATTTTGTTAAATATTGTCAATGGAAAGATGTTGAATTTAGTATTCAAGTAATTTTTAAGTAATATTAACTCAATAGCCTGTTTTGGAAGATTTCGAAGTTCAACGAATCATTAGTAGAGGATCATTCAGTTCTGTATATCTCTGCGAAAGAATCGAAACATCACAAAAGTTTACACAAAGGCATAATAAATTAGATATGCAATGAAATGCATTAAAATAACAGACAAAAATTTTAAAAATATTGTAAATGAAGCAACATTATTGATGAAGGCAACAATAGATGTAAAATAATTAGTTTATTTTAATTAAAACAGAAATGTAACTTTATTGTTGGCATAGCTTACTCGTTTGTAAAAGAAGACAGTTTTTATTTTATACTTGATATAATGGAAGGAGAAAACTTATCCCAACATATTTATACACATGGGCCATTTGAAATGGCCGCAGTCGTATATTATGCATCTCAGATCATATTGGCACTTTCTTATTTGCATTCGAAAGACATTATTTCCAGAGATATAAATGTATTTTATGTTTATCAATGTTTATTAGCCATCAAATGTTTTACTCGATAGATATGGAAATGCAAAACTCGGAAATCTACGCTTTGCACGAAATTACAAAATAAACAAACTAATTTCAAAAACGCATAGCTAAATCTTTAATAATATTATTAGTGGATCTGTGGGATACATGGCACCTGAAGTTATTGAAAGTAATCAACGACCCTACGGTCCTGAAGTAGATATATTTTCTTTTGGATGTACAATTTATAAACTTGCTATTGGGTTAGCTGATGTTGAATAATATTAGAAAATCCCCTTTTTCGAAGGATTTTGAAAATATTGAAAATAATGAAATGCGAGCAAGGAATTGTGAATTCACAATACCAGACGAGTTTTTATTGAGTGAATTTTCATCTTTAATCAGTCAGTTGCTTGTCAAAAACTTGAATAAAAGATTAAAAATCGACGAGTATCCCTTAAAAATGAATTAACTTGTATTTAGAATTAAAAAGCACAAATTTTTTGCAGCAATCAATTGGCAAAAGGCACTTGAATTGGACCATAAATCTCCATTTATTCCAACAAGTAGAGAAATTACTGTCCCCACGAGTAAGATTGAGCTTTCAGCCAATACACAGGTGAGAAATTTTTGAATTATTGCAGTTTAATCAAAAAGAAAAAATAAAAAGCACAAATATATTCGAGTCATTTTGTGTGGGCCAGCGCTGGCAAGAAGAAATTATATCATGCGGAATGTTTGAAAAAACTATGGAAATAAGTGAAAGAGAGAAATCATTTGACATTCAACTAATACCCCCTACTCAGTACCACGGACGTCGTATTGTGGACGGTGAAATCTTACTTTTTTCCAATCAAATTTCTGGGAATTTTATGAAACGTTATCTGCATATATACATTACTCAACTTGTTATACAGAATTTAAATTATGATTATGACAAAAGTTCTAACAAGGAAGAGGTTTAGTTCAAATTTTATTTATTTTTGATCATTTTATTTGAAAACGTGGAAAGTGTTTCGAAAATTCTCGAACGTCATTTTGGAATTGACAATTGTTTTATCATAAATCTTAAAAACGGAAGACGCTTGATTTTTACCGCATCTGTATATAATTTTAATTGTATGAAACAGAGTTTTGCCACATCAAAGCAATGGAGCGCGGAAATTTTCAACTGGTTTTATAATATCAATCGAAATGGAATTCAATCAATTGAATCACGGTCTATCATTAGTGTACAAAATACTGCAGTATCCATTAATTAATAAAACCTGAAAGTAAATATTTTAAGTATAACCATTAAATCAACTAATAATTTATTTAACAAATTACTTTTTAATTGTTCTTTTGTATGGGATGAAACCAAGATTCATGATTTAAAAGTTTTTCTGATAAATGAGAATCATCGCCTTCTTCTCTGCTCAGCAGTCTCAAATCATTGAGGTCCCATATAAAAGCTCTTCCCCGACAAAAGAAAGTAGGCAACAGAGAGGGAGTCTTGCCCGCCCAACTTTACATTATTAATGTGCCGAGTCAGCGCTTACAGCTTGCCATTTCACTCAGTTATTTTTACTTAACTATTTATTTATCTTTCAATATAGCTTAAAAATAATAAAAATTCGAAAAAATGGACGAAAATAATGATTACTATGTACAAAACACAGCATAAGAAGGCTACGTTTTTATCATCTCTTGTACCGCAGCCCGGATGATTTTCTTCATTAGAGATTTCCACACTATTCTTGAGATTTCGATTTTCAGAGGTCGTTTCGATCTCATTATTTTCTAGTCGCTTTCCAACATTTTTATACAATTTTTAGGATAGTGGCAGGGTTATACGTGGTCTGTTTTGAAAGCAGCCAAAATATTGCACCTTGTTTATTGTTTCAAAGCTTCCTGTTATCCTTGATTTAATTGTTATTTGTGAAATTTATTCATAATAATTAGAATAGAATAAAATATTTGTTGTTGCTTAAATAAAACGAAAAGCCAAAAAACAAGGAAAGATCATTAACTAAGAGATAAAAACTAAGACACCGAAGTGTCTCTTTTCATACTAATCCCAATTATAATTACTTAACATAGCTTTTCTCCAGGACCATCCGGATCGTTGGCACAGAGGATTCTTGCGAGTCTTCTAGCCTTCCGTCAAGTTGTACATTATAAGACAGCTTCCCTCCAGATGTCATGTATAACGACTTTGGTGAGATTTCCTGCGACGTAGACAAAAATGTGATTGTCCAAGAGAGTTTGGTATAGAGAATTCTTGTTTTCACACACTCCGATTTGTTCGGTGCGTTATAGGAAATATGGCCAACAAAATTATGTTCGACGCCGGAAACATGTCCTTGAAAATAGTATCCCACACTAATGACTAGCCTTCTCTAACATGCTTTCATAGCGGTATGCATATGTTAAAGCCGAATCGCAGGGAGATCCCGATTTTCAAAGCGTCTTTATTCAAGAGTGTGGTGGATGAATACGACAAAAATTTGTTGAGCCACGCGTCGCTGTAATGTTGTCATGCAGAGAGTAGACACGTACAGCAGTGCGGCCCAGAAGCGGTTTCAAAGGCTCACAGGAGTCTCCACTTGATTTCCGATAAATAAACACATTTGTGGAGATGCACACCAGTTTTTGAAAGTCAGCCATATACACGTTAAACAATAGTGGGCTGAGGACTTTCGACTGGCGTAGTCAAGCACGTTCTTTTTTGATTTGAGCCGTATGACAAAGTTATTTTTTAATAGCACTTATTCTTTCTTTCAGTAAAGTTCTGTCTACGGAATCTCGGTATCTTTTATGCTTCTACGTAAGTCTATTCTTTAAAGACAACGTTTTTCCATTGACCACTGGAGTATTTGAGATTTTTTGTTCTGAATAGATTTTTTCAGAGTTATTTTCCATGGAATTGATTAACAGACTTCTAATGTAATCATCTGTTCTTTCTATTGCACCTTCATTTCTCCTCGACTATCAAGCAGAGGTTTCCAAGTACTGAAAAAATGAATAACTTATAGAAGGCCCAGTCTGGTTTTACGGTTATATAGTGCAAGAAGATATCCTTTATGAATGCCAGATACTTCATCTTTATCTATGTAGAAAACACTCAATCAGCAAAATCAAAAAATTGAAGGAATATTCTGTCCAATCAATCATATCCACGAAAAATGTTGAAATACCTGTCGATTCCCAAATAATTACAGACATGAATATTCAGTGCAACATGCCTGACATATTTGTGTACGACAAAATTAAAAATGAAATTACTCTTATCAAAGTTAGAATCACTTCCCAAGACCGCCTGAAGCAGGTTGAGGTCGAGAAATGCTATAAATACGATTTATTGGCAGGGAAGTTATTCATTCTTTACGGTGCTCCAGTGAAAATAATTCCACTATACCATTTTCAAGTCAATTTGTCGATTATGAACCTCAAATTTACAATTACAAACTATAGTTTTGAATTGGGACTGGCTCGCTTCCAAGTTTTTTAAGAAATACATTGAAAAGTTGGCTACGAAGACGCAACTCAGTCTTATTTACGGTCAGTTTTATTGAAGAAAACATTGAAAAGTATAATTGTTGAGCACAGGCATTGGATCAGAATCACTGATGAGGAGATAAATTCAGCCAGTAGCCTTTTAATTGAAGCAAATCATTCGTATGAAGATAATATGGAGAATTAAGAAAAAAAATTCGTAACTAACCTGGGGACAAAGGATCAAGGAGTGGTGTTGGTTACTTCTTCTTCTAAAAGGAGGAGATTAACCTTAGCGGACAACGGTCGGATTAACATCAATTAAATAATATTAACTTAATTAATCCTTAAAATTGATCAATGTGACAACCAATCAATTCTAATGGTATATTTCAGATTAATCTTATTAAAAGAAATTTTGACAATCACGCTCTTCTTACATAAGATTTATTATTCGTTAAATATTTGGAAATTGGACTACATTTCCTATTTGTCCATAGTCAAATTATTTTTGAATGACAAAAGATTAATGTCTTGGTGTCTTGCGACACAAATGGTGAAATGTCTATCGTTGAAATGTATAAAGGATTTTCAGCATATTTGAAAAATTTGTTAAAATGTAATTCATATAAATTGCGTTTTACATAAACACCATCTGGTTTCGAAATCTCTTTACTCAAAAATGAGGATTTCTGCTTAGTAGTGGATTTATTTGGAATCACATCTTAGAGGGGAGCTAGGTCAATTGTTTTACAATAACAAGAAAATTATTAAAGCAAAAAAAGAAACAGACCAACATGGAAGGAAACCTATTTTATTATCGAGAGTTAATAAGAAAGCAAAAGAAAAAACAGACCAACTGCCTAACTAAATTTTCAAGTGTGAGTTATTAGACCTAATACACCAAAGATGTGATCCAAATAAATCAACCACCAAGCAGAAATCCTCATTTTTTACTAGTCCCATATTAAATAAGCATAAATAATAAAACTAGATTTATTTGAAAATTCTATCAAACTAAATTAAGTCCAAAATATGGAAGCAATTCGATTGACAATGGAGGAGAAGGACGAAGCTTCGTTTCGATGCCACAAATTGCATTTCTCAAGAAAATGCTCCCAACCCCCGGAGGACAGAATGATTGAAGTATATTCAACATGTCCATCAATGTGCTCAGAGAAGGCAGTAACGATCCTCTGAATGTCATCAGGGTAGAGATATGAGATAGAACGACAGAACAGCATAAATGTCATTAAACGGCCTTGTGGGGCAGAATTCGAGTCAGTCTCGACATTTGCAAGGATCAATTTGATTTTTGATTTTATGGGAATGGTTATGGAAGATACTCCCCGGTTGACAACTGTTAGATAGTCTTTACGTTCGGAGATGAGCTCATCTAGTCGATTTATGAGAGGCTGTAGGTGCATTCGGAGTGGATTGTGTTCACAGTCCTCATTTGATTGGGCAATTGTTTGAAATAACTCAAAAGTAGTTACCACAACCATTATATAACTACCACAAATTTAATTGTAAACAATATTGTTTATATTAACAGAAAATTTAATTCAAAATTATATCCGATGATTTGTTAACTTTACCAAACGCTTCTAGCAAATTTTTCTATTTCCTGAGAACAGGACGTTTCAAAACAGAGAAAAATAATATAAAAAATCTCAGTAAATTAATTGAGTTTTGTTTAATTTTCGATTGACTTTAAATTGAATATTGTTCATTTTTTACTGCATCTGTCTTTTAGCATCATCAAATAACTATTTAGTCAATTCATCATTTCTCAATAGATAACAATTTGTCACTTATTTCTCGAAAGTGCTCTAAAGGTCCACATCCGCCATCATAAATGTTAGTGTCTCTTCGTTATAAAAAAAACTTCAAATCATTGAAGAATAAAACATTAATTGTAGGAAAATGGCAGGTTTGCCTGGGGCTTTTTTTCTTTCACTCTTATACTCTTAGAACAATCAAGAAAAGCCCGAATTGGTCAGTTTCTAATTATCTCAATCCAGATTCAGAAATATCCTGTGTCTGGACTTTGATGCCAGCTTTCTCTTTATAACGATAGACCTGCCTGCTCCCCAATATCTTTCAAAGCATATGTGCCTTGGTTGTTTTTTTCTATTCCGAGGAAGTTTGGGTGGCTTTTGTAGTACTTTGAAAGAATTCCGTTGTAACTACGACAGGAATTATTCTCACTTTAACACCCTGGCGCTAAAGAAGTATGTATCTTTCCAGATTGGGCTACCTACAAAGAAGACCTTTTGGGGAATATATTGTGGAAATTCTCGCCTTTTCTAGAATTTTAGACTGTCCAAGTTTCAAACGGAAAGTATCTTCCATTCCAAGTAATATCGTATTTATTTTGTACATATAAGCTTAGAATGCTTGCAAGCCCGTTTGCTAAAGTGACTTAATTCTTAAAGCTTTACTAATTTTTTATAAAGTTGAAAAACGCCTTTTATTTTTTGAGAGTTTGTGTTATCTCATTAATTAGGAACTACGACCAGGATCGCTTGGATGATGATTTTGAAATAAATTTGGAAAATCACGTTTTCTACAAAGAAGCAAGGAGTTTATTTTCATAGTAATGCAATTCCTGACTTTGAATTGGATTCTCTGATTCATAAAAGACCGAACAAGCATTGCTTTATCATCAAGTCGTGGAGTTAATGGGGAACTTCGATTCTGAAATTTAAACTGTTTCCGACATTAAAAGGAGACATTGGAAAAATTCTAGACTCGATAGAATTCGGTGGCCGAGACCCAGCCAGCTTTGTCAAGAAATCGTCATTTAGGCACATACACTATAAAACATGTTTCTTCCACTTACGAACTGGAGAAATTTTGTTTGCATTAAAAATTTCCTTTGGACAAGTGCAGGTGTTTTGAACAAATTAAAATATGGCAGCGATCTGATTGGACAACAAACCGACTATTATTAACGCATCTTGCAGCAAAAAATGTTTATGTCGAAGGAGTCTGATATTCAACCTAATCACAGGCCTACGGCATCCGTAAACTATCACCATTAAAGAGAGTTACCTGCATTGATACCGGCACCGCATCTGTCTCAGTTCATCTAAAATAAAAGCTCACATTTTTTGCCAATATTTCCTATTTTAGACCAGAAATCTTTTTAGAAATTCTATAGATCAATTCAGATTGCTTCAATGATTGTTTTGAATTTACGATGTCAATAGTTAAATTTCCAATTAAATTGACTTGTTAAGGGTTATTTTCATTTGTTTAAGTCAATAAAAATGTTTCCCTAGTAATGAGTATGTGCTAATATCGACACAACACCAAGCTCAACAAAACATAATAAAACTAAATGTGGCAATCTAAATTGTGTTCTAAAAACTGAAACATCCTAAAAAATGCCAAAAAATCTTGAACCGGATGATCAAAAAACAAACGGCAAAAGTCAATCTAAAGCGGAGATTTTAAAAAATTCTAAGAAAGTATCCGGATAGCACAAGTAATCTTTAAAAGGATATGGCCAGATTAGTACAAGTCAAGAATTATGCAGGTTAGGCTGACTAAGCGCATTTGTTTCAGTCGATAAAGACAGTAGGACGAAGGACCAGCAATAGAGAGATCGAAACAAGCTATAAAACACATCTTTTCCAGATAAATATATTGACGATAAGGGAAACTATTTTTTGCTCAAATATATCTAATAAAGAATTCTTCAGCTTCTGATGATATTTCTAATAAGGAGACTACGCTGCATGACTAAACTAGTTTATCATACAAATTTGTTTTAATTAATAAGTCCTAACTATTCCGAACTCATCTTTTCTAACTCATTTTCTTAAATATATAAAACTAATCAATACACTTTGTAAGGAAATAATGAAATGAAACACTTAGTCAATTTCCTGAAAAATTTAATTAATTTATAAAAAATTAGGTCAAGCCATAATTTTATTATCAAGGAATGAAAAGATTAACCGAGAAGTAACAACTAATTTCATTCTTCCTTCTCTTTTTTCCTAAGAAAAGGAATCTTTTCAGAACTAGAATACACCCAGAAACACATTACATCCGATTAAACACATCACATCCACACCTGAGAAAACGATTCGTCAACCCGCAGATCTCTGTCTAAAAATAAACACACCAAACAACCCTGTAAGTCAAGTAAACGTAAGGAACAGTCATAACCACCACAGTCGACACACCAAGAAACACCGGAAGTGAGACAATCCTGAAGAAATAAGACGCGACCCAAAGACCACCAATGCACTAAAGTTGTCAAATCAAACCAACCTTGCAGGCCAGCACAATGTCCTCAAAGCAGAGAGCAGCCACGAATGATCGAACAAGACTGACACAACAGGGATAGTATTTTGTTACGTAATCATGGATAACCTCCTCACGGAAACAATCCTCCTCGCTAAAATATTGATGTGGAATATAGACCAGGAAGATCTGGGGAAGTATGGGAGATGGAGGGTATTGGACATTTTATTGTACACAAGAGTAGAGAGGGAGACAATAAATAAAGAAATGACGATATTGCATGTTGCAAAAAGAAAGTAGTAGTACTGAAACATTGTAAATAGGCCAGTCAATGTTATCAAAATGACCCCCGATTGGAGGGGATTCCTCCATAAAATTACTTCCTTTACTATTTTTGGGTCACCATATGCCAAGTACCTTTCATTAAACAAGGATTATTTGTTTCAAAAAAACAGCACGTGGATGGCTCCGCATTCTTACATGTGTCATATTCGCAAGGATCGCCTGATTTAGTATATTTTATTGCTTACTTGTGACCGAGAGGTGGATATCCTCGCTTTCTGCAATTTGGGGCTCAAAATCGTTCGCAACGCCAGACATAAAACTAAACTATATCTAATCCTGGAATTAATTTATTTATTTTAATTGATATATAAAACAGCTATTAATTTAGTTTTAATTCAAATTAATTATTTTTCATTGAATTAGATATCTTAATATTTGTGATAATGATTCTTTTTTTTGAGCAAATACGCCTATTCAATCTAATATATTCAACTATCGATATTCGACTAAATGAACAATCAGATATTCGACATAAATTTTTAATACATTAACTTGATTATTTATTTAATAAAAATTTAAAAGCATTTGTATTGATGTTGAACACTACTCCCATTGAATTAAAATATGATTTAGAAATAGTAAATAGTATCATTCAAGCTGCTAGAAACTCGAGAATTCACTACGAGTAGTAAAATCACTGATTACCGACTGCAAAGGATATGACCCAGCCGATATACTGTCAAGTCACATCTCCAAAGGACATGCTTCCGCCTACGAGGACGTTCAACTCGGCCTCTTATTCTCTCTCCTGACAGACCAAAGTCAATCTCTGCAGGCAAAACTACCAAATAATATTGCCAGTCATATTCCCTGCTAGTAACCACTACAAAGGACGCTCTTTCTCTCGTTATTTCTACTTGTAGTAGAATTGTGGCACAAAAATGGAATCGTCTGGTTTCCCATGTTTCCAAACAAGTTAACCCCCAATCTCAGCCCAGATGATCTGGTTTTTTGGAGAACTGATAAAAAGCAGAAGTCCGAAAATGGAATCCTTCATAATTTCAATTCTCAGGTCGATGGGTGGCGCAGACACGTCCGAAAAAAACCTCCTTCTTATAGAAAACGTGCTGAGTACTCTCCTTGCTCACAAGTAATACATTTATGTCAATTTAAGGCAGTGGACTGAAATATGTCCTTCTGTGATCCCTTCCGTCGTGTTTACCTCTCTCAGACTAATGGAAGACCACTCCCACGAGCGACTAATAGGGCTCAGACAGATTGAAATCCGGCTGAGTCTATTTCTGCTCAGAAATTATGTTTTTTACTGTTTTTATGATTAGTGGAATTGCTGTGCTGAAATTGGCCGTGATTTGATTCGTCTGCTTCAAAATGTTGCCAGAATTCCTGAAATGGAAGCATTTTGGGCAGAATTGGCCAAGGGGACTGACGAGAATGACATAATCTTTGAAGTCCTGCGTCGCCGAACTCCCAGAAATTATTTGTGTCTGCCCCTGACATTTGAAATGGAAGAACGACTCCGTTTTATGCTGTCGTCGGTTTGAATCTCCAATCACTAATTTAGGTGAGGTTTGGACACGAGCGTATATACCAGGAGTGGTATCGAGCTATGGTTTGTTGGACAAGTAATGAGTAGTATCTCAACACTCCAATGGGGGACACTGTCCGTGTGGATATTATTCGTTATTTATGTTCTGTTTATCACCCTACGAACGAACAACTCTCGTCAGATTTGGTTACACGTTATGCACTGATTGGATGGTTGTTTTCTGGGTGTTCGGTTGATTTTATGGCTGACTGGGTAGAGGAGACTTGTCAATGCTAATATGAAATTGGCACTTTTTTTTGATTGGCTGTTTTTTCAATCCGACAAGGACATTATGGATATTGGTAGAAAACTCGATTAGTGATTGTAGAACCTGCCATTTTGTTGATGGCGAATTCATTCCGCGTGAACATTAACTTGGCATTGTCACTGGTGGATTACTTTTGTCGAATCGGGGCGAACTACTACCCAGCCAGGACACAAAGCATTGAGGAATCCATTCAGGCAGCCCTGAAATGTCTCATTTCCAAAAAAGTCATTTCGTTGGCTGTGTCTCATTTGAATTTGCAGATCATTTTGTGTTATCGCGGAAAACGAAAATCTGCCCAATGACCTTCGCCAAGCAATTTTGCATTATTTTTATGATTTTTGCCGACCTCAGGAGTCTGACGATTCTGGTTGTTTTTGGTCCCATAGTCGAGGCATGTCGACTTGTCCTACGGAAAGTGAGGATAAGCCGACTTTTGAAATAACGGGGACTCCCACCGCCCAGCTGAGAAGCAATGAAATGTCAGTTTTCAGTGACGATGAGGAATTGGTTGTGAGGACTGGTTGGTTATTTCTCTTAGTCCTGGCAGATTTGGTCTCCCATCTCGACAGTGTGCTTATGCCGGAGATCCTCAGGTTCAGGAAAACTACATTTCAGTCTCATTTTGAGAAATTATCCGACTCCCAGCGTTCTCTGTTGACTGTGAGTGTTGACGAGCAAAGTCCTGCTCATAAACGGTCAGAAGCATTCACCCGTCTCCTCAATCTAATAATAATTGTTATATTCTCGTGTATATGTCAGAATGAATCGTGGATGAGCAGTGGACAGTCGGGGACATCCATAGGGGATTCCCTTGCGGGGTGTATTGGGTGGATAATGCATGACTATATCAATAACCCCACATGCAGGACTAACAGCACTCTCCCTTTCATATCAGTCCTGTAATGACGGGCTTGTTATTGGTAGGTCATCCGAGCAGTTCTTTGACTTTTATGTGTTCAATTTGTTTCGGCTGCTTGTACAGCTGCATGAAACAAACTCACTGTCTTTGTGCTTGCTAGGACTGTATAACAAAGTGAGGGAGTATTTCCCCCCAATAGGATATCTGTTTTTATGTTTCCTCGAACAGAGGTCTCTGTGTTGTGTATATTGTAGAAATGAGAATGAACGATTCGGATGTTACCAGGGACTGTGTGTGTCTTTGAATTACGACATCTCTTCTATGTTGACTGAGGATGTGATTGTATTGCTCAGTGCTGACATTTGTTAGTTGTGTGTCAAATTCGACCGAGACATGGCAGTGCGACTTGTTATTACTCTTCATAAATCAGTAATCCTTTTTAATGTGACCTACTAGTCCATCGGGCATGTTTTGGTGGATAACTGTACTCTTCTAAAGAGCTTGACTGGTCGACTGCCATTCAAGCAGGTATTTCTTTGGGTTTATTTCAGTTCGACAAACTGAACTGCGCCATTCTCAGAAAAGAAATGATTTTGATAACTGATGATGGAATTGAGTCAGTTCTTCGTAGTATTCGTGTGTTACTGATGTAGATGTAATGTCAACTATGCCTCAACACAGTCAGCAGGCGTTGTGGGCACTGGTTCAGTCTCACTGTCTCTTGGTGGAGTCATACCTCAGTTATTTGTCAGACTTTGAGGACTCTGGTTGTCCATATTGACTAACAAGTCAGAATCCTTCAGTCATTTGGTTTACCTTATTACTACGGAGGCTATAATCTGCAGAAAGTTGGATTTGTCATGTATTGGTAGACCCACCATGGAGTTGGTTTCCTGTCTTCTGACCATTTCCGCGCCCTCCGTGATGCCGGTGATATTCACGGCCCTCGCATTCTGGGCTTCGGAGGATTCTGATAAGTTGTCGACCGTGATAGGGACATTGTTGAGTCGGCAAAGTAAAAGACTTAAACGGTGAGTTTTGTGAGGGGAGTTGTTAGTGTAAAACATCACGTGCCAGTGGAAGCAGTGATTCGTCATTTGGATTACTATCGGAGGAATTGTCGGGATGTGTCGTGTGAGTGTGTGGTGGTGTAGTTTTAGTGTTGTTGACCAGTCAATTGACCAGTGCATTGGCTTCGGTCTACACTGGGTGTGATCCTCGGCTTAGGAAGAGTTGTTCGGAATTATTTTCGTTGGTCGGGTGTGTAGAGGATGGTCGCAGTTCGCGTACTTGGGACATTGACAATTTGCTTTGATTATTTCATTTTATTGCAATGCTTATTTACGATATTTGAAATGATTGCAGCTAGTTTCGTGGATACATGTTTGATTAGCTTCTGGCTTTATTTTCACCCTCCCTCATCACAACGTACTGCCTAGAGCTTGCTCTAGATTCTAGCAAAAATTAATATCATTGTCGAGTTCATTGATCGAGTAACTCGCTGAATAATATAATCAGTTTATTTGAATGGTATACAGTGAACAAAAATAAAAACTGAACAAGCATTTTCTCACGAATTTACTATAAAACAATATCTAAAATTTAACTTCTACTGAATTAAAACATTAATTTATTTTTTTTGTTTTTCGAAAAAATATTATATTTATACGGTTTTTCATTCATTGATAATTCAGAACCCCCCAAAACTGAACAAATTTATTTAATATCTAGTATGTCCTCCATTAGCTCTAATTACATCTAGTATTCGGCCTGGCATGGTATTAATAAGACTTTTTGCGTATTCTATTTTGAGTTCATTTCAAATGGATGATATTTCTG
This sequence comes from Octopus sinensis, assembly GCF_006345805.1. NCBI lineage: Eukaryota > Metazoa > Mollusca > Cephalopoda > Octopoda > Octopodidae > Octopus > Octopus sinensis. Next base: position 94,690 of record NW_021832605.1, on the reverse strand, counting down.
CAAATAAATGTTTCTTTTTCAAAAATTCTCTTCCTTTGATTTTTTCTTTAATAAAGGCCCAAACATTTTCTATAGGGTTTAAATCTGGACTTTGTGCAGGCCATGGTAGCAATTCGATATTATTTACTTGGAAAAAGCGCCTTGCTATTGCCAAGTATGTTTCGGATCATTGTCTTTTTGGTAACTAGGATCTTTAAGTTCGATTTTGTTTAGAAATGAAATAATATTATTCGTTAATATGTTAACATACAAAGCTCCACCCATCTTCTCTTTTATCAAAACCAAATTATTGAATCCAATAATGATTATGGCACGTCATAACATGATAGTTCCTCTACTGAATTTTACTGTTTTTAACATTGTTTGTTAAATATTTTTCCTTGCGATTTCTCCATATAAAAGTTCTTCCGTCACTATTGTACATATTAAATTTACTTTCATCACATAAAATAACTCGCACCCAAAATATTTTGAGAGCATATTCCATGTTTGGCATTGTGTCAATCATTTAAGTTTACGGTTTTTGATAAAAAGTGGTCTTTTCGTGGGCGGATAAGCATTCAGATCAATTTTACGTGGTATTTCTTATTGTTTGTGCTGTTACTGATTTCCCTGCTTTTTCTATAAAAGTTTTAGCATATTTAACACAGTTGAAATGGACATCCACTTTTCGAGACTCTTTAATTTAAAATATTTCTTGACGATTGAGCAACAATGGTCGACCAGACCCGACTTTTTTGTCGGTCGAGTACTTATTTAAATAACTTCTGGTAATTTGCGATATCGTGACGAGCAATCTTTTGGTGATATTTTGTATTTCTCTGTATGTTTTTCCAGATTTATACATGCCAATTATTCTGCCTTTTTCTTCAGATGTTCAATGACCAGCCATGTAGAGAGGTTACAAATGATTGAATTTGAACGAATTTTAAAATGAAATTTTCCCAAACACTATTTAGATGGTGATCTGAAGAAAAATATATCCTTTATTTTTGTTCACTGTATGTGAGCAGACGCCCATTTTTCTAATATCATAGTTAAGATAACTAAAACTCAAAATATTTATTTTTATTGATCTGGATCAAACTCTATGAAATTTTCCCAAACACTATTTAGATGGTGATCTGAAGAAAAATATATCCTTTTGAGTATATCATCCTTTTGAGTATATCATCCTTAAGCATTTTATGACTTGTTAATGATTAACAAGAATACTACATCATTCTTACAATGCCGCGCAATAAATCCAACTGGTGGTCTTAAACTTAAAGTTTTTTCGTGAAAGCCAATTTGTTTAAATCATCACAGGGCGATATTTAAAATCTTTTCAATAGACTCTGAAATGTTTTTCCTATAGCTTGTCCTGAATATTTTTATTATTAGGAATACCCAATAATACTGATGTCACCCTATAGTACTGATATTTATAATTTCAACAAATTAAACATTCCTTGGTTCTCCAACTTTGTCTGCTTATCAAAATCCAAGTCACTGTCATTATCTTCAGAAGCTGAGACTGTTTGATATTGCTCAATTATAGATAATTCCAATTGAATTGGATTTTCAGCGAGTAGTTTCAAATCTAAGTTAACATTTTTTCTCCTGTCATTAGATCGTCGACTAATTCTATTTATAAGGGTATGAACAGGAAACTGTTTTCAGGATTGTCGTTTTATTTTTACTGGAATGCCACACTTATTCAGGCAGATGGAAATTGTGTTTGATTTCACGTCCATCCAAGCTGTGCTAATTCGCCGTATATCATTAAAAGATATACATTTTGTTTGCAAGTACTGTCGAATTGGTTTCTGTGTCCATTTTATTAAGAAACTAAAATCATTGGTAGTCTTTTATTGAAATTTTCAATATCTAATAACAAAAATGTCGACAATTTTCAATATCTAATTCTGGGGAAGATTGGACTTTTAAACAGACAAATAAAAAAATTGTATAACAATGTCTTTAAAACTCGAAACTATCAATTATTCATTAAACATACTTCATTCCCAATTGAAAAATCGTATTTCGATTGATGAACGTTCATTTTTTTATTCATTCGTTTAAAATGCGATGAATTTAAATTCGGCGGAGAAAAATTCAATACAAGTTTTCTTGTATACTTTATACAAAATTTACCTGAAACATGTGAAATATTTTCTACAGTTAAATCCTCAGATGATAGTGGATAAAAATCATCCAAACTCTCACTTTCTGTAAAATTTAAAAAAATAAAAAGCTTTTATGAATGACTGTGTTTATATTAGAAACTCCTCTCAGTTATTTAAATGATGTTTCGTTTATAAAAGAATGAATAGTTGTGTTATATATAAAAGTGCTTCGTTTAAAAAATTGTATCCAATTTTTAGTTGATTCTTCACTCATCAGCTTTGAAAGATTTCGTGTCAGTGTTTGATTAAACCTTTCCATGATACCCTAAACAGATAAATATTGTATCATTACTTGTGATTGAGGATGATTTGGTTTTCCATAAATATGTTTGATTTTGTTTTTAAGGCAGAAAGAATCAAGATAATTATTCTTAAACTCCGTTCCATTATCTGTTTGTAGAATCTCACAATCATTTGAATCGTTAAATTTTTTAACGTCTATAAGGTCTGGTTGGAATCGTTCATTTGGTCTTTTGGCAATCACATGGAATTTAGAATCAGAAACCTGGTATTAATTTTATACTTTAAGTGGAATAGAAAACTTGCAAATTGAGCATTTTTTGACAACTCGTTCTATAATTTTCCGCTTTATTGTAAAATAAGAGTGTAAACATTCCTGTTGCAATTTACGAATTCAAGAATGGCTATTCCGATGAATAGAATCTGCAATAGTTTGCATTTCACTTTCATTAGCCATGCAAATGATTAATTTGTGCTTTTGAAATCTTTCGTCTTTGAGGTATAAGCGGTCAATGATAACAATAAATTTTGTGGATTTTTTTGTTAATTTATATTTTATCTGCCTTGAGAATGTCTGTAAAGGTTCGCCATTTAAGATACTCACTATAGCAGAGGTTTCCAAATGGGGAGGCGCGCCTCCCTAGGGAGGCGTTGACTCGTGTCAAGGGAGGCGCGAAAAGTATTTCAGAAACATTTTTTAGAAAATTATATCTATGTAAAAAACGTGACTATATTCCGATAATAAGAGTTATTAATTTAAAAATTATATTTTTTCAAAAATTTATTTAATTATTAGACAATTAAATAATTTTAACACATGAATAAATTCTTGAGTGGTTGCAAAAGAAAATTCACGAATAATAAAGATTTTGACGATGGTTCAAAAAATCAAAATGATTGGGATATAATCAATACCACTCCAAAGACAAGAAAATACTTTCCATCTTACTTATTGTTAGGATTCACACGTATCTTTGTTGATTCTATGGAAAAACCCCTCTGTTTGCTTTGCCTCAAAACACTTGCAGCAGATAGTATGAGGCCATGCAAATTAAGAAGAATTTTGAAACGATGCATTCTGAACATGTCCATAAGTCTGAAGAATTTTTTAAAAGAAAATTAGAAGAGTTTGATAACCAAACGAAATCGTTAAAAAACTTGTTTCTGTCTCTTCAAATGCTTTACTAGCATCGTACAAAGTTTCTTACAGGATTGCAAAATGCAAGAAACCGCACAATATCGGAGAAACTCTAGTTTTGCCAGCAGCTATCGATATGGTTGAAGCAATGTTTGGCGAATCCTATGCAAAACAATTACAGCAAATACCGCTTGCTGATAACACAGTCGCTAGAAGAATTGATGACATATCTGAAGATCTTTGTGATCAGTTGGTTTCTCGACTACGTAACTGTAAATTTGCTATACAAGTTGATGAGGGAGCTGACATAAATAAAAATGCACATTTAATTGCATATGTCAGATATGCTGAAGAAAGTACAATAATAGAAGATCTATTATTCTGCAAACCATTTCCTGGAAGGAGCACGGCCAATGAAATTTTTAATATAATTGATACTTTTTTTGAAGAAAATAACATAGAATGGATCAATTGTGTTGGACTTTGTACAGACGGAGCACAGTCAATGTCAGGAAATAAATCTGGTCTTCAAGCTCTTGTAAAAAACAGAGCACCAGAAATTATCTGGACGCACTGCATGCTGCACAGATCAGCACTTGTCTCAAAGAATATGAGTCCAGAACTGAACGATATTTTTGCGCAAATTACAAAAGTTATAAACTATAAAACACAGTCCTTTAAGAGCTAAGCTTTTTGCAAAGCTGTGTGAAGATATGGATTCAAAATATACATCGCTTTTATACTATTGTGAGGTACGCTGGCTATCTCGTGCAAAAGTGATTAGAAGGTGTTTGAACTCAAAGATCAAGTTGCAGATTTTCTTGATGAAAATGATATTGAAGATGCAAAGTTGTTCAGGGATGATGACTTTATTGTCAAATTTGCCTATTTAGTGACATTTTTGGGAAATTGAGTATATTGAATAAATCAATGCAGGGACCACAACTACATTTATTCTCTCAAAAGGACAAAATAAAAGCATTTATGAAAAAATTGGTATTATGGAAATCAAATATACAAAAAAATATCTATGACATGTTTCCACTTTTAAACACCTTTTGCGCCATAGTGAACATTGAAGCAAACAAAGACATATTTGCTGAACATTTGGATTGTTTGTTGAAGCATTTTGCTCACTATTTTAAAGATCTCGACTGTAAAATGTTCGAATGGATACAGAATCCATTTATTGATGAAGAAGATAATCAATTTGCATTGACAACTTTTGAAAAAGAAAAATTGATAGAATTGTCATGCGATACATTATTGAAACAAAAATTTGAGAGAGAACCGCTAATTTCTTTTGGTTGAATGTAAGAACGGAATATGAAATTTTGTCGAATAAAGCAATGAAAGTTTTGTTGCCATTTGCTACTTCATATTTATGCGAAACTGGATTTTCTGCACTAGCTGCAATTAAATCTAAATATCGAACTCGTTTAGTAGTGACTAATGAGCTAAGAGTAGCACTCTCTGCGATGACACCAAGATTTGAAAAACTTTGCGCCAAGATGGAAAAAAAATTATCTCATTAACTTTTTGTTTTAAAAAATTGTTTTTGATAAAATAATAATTGTATTATATTATGGAATATAAAGGGAGGCGCAAGATTGTACTTTTTCTCTAAGGGAGGCGCGTAAAAAAAAGCTTGGAAACTCTGCACTATAGATTGATATTCTACGCATTTTTCACAAAACCTATTTTATATATATAGGGAGAAACATTTTAGAGAGGACATGTTTAAAATTAAGAAATAGCGTTAAAAAATATTAAATATGTCCCATGATAAAAACCACATTAATTATGATATCTGACAACCAATGACCTCGTAAAAATGATCTGTTGACAGGTGACATGTAGCCAGCATGGGACGCGACAGAATATAACTGGCTTTCTGTCCAAACAGGCCTTCTATTCCTGTCGCATTGCAAAACACAGTTTTTCTTGGGCCGACTTGATCTGAACATTCTCAGAATAGAACTGATGCATCCCGTATGCCACTCAGTTTGATAAACCGACCTTCCAATGACTAAATTTATTATTTCCTGTGAATCAAGTCTGCCTCAAAACTAAGGAATTGAGTGCTCGACTTAATTGTGTGCAGATTATTCAGTTCGAATGGACGGGAAAAGTTCTGTTTAATGATTCAATTTATATTTTTAATCTTTCAATGGCTTCCCAGTTTTTAATCGTTTTTCCAATGCTCCGAATGTCTTAATAAACAAAAAACTATTTTTAATAGACATTTTATTTAATAATTGTAATGTGGACGTTCGACCCTTTTGTGGACGATTTTACAAAACTGGAAGAAAGAATATCCAACTACCTCTCCAACACAAAAATAGAGTTCTGTCCATTAAAAACACCTCAAATCGACTTTGATTTTCAATTATCACTCAACCGTCTAATAAAATCATACAAATCTGGACATTTCAAGTCATCCTATGAACTCGGACTAATTCTCCGCACTGTTGCTTGGGAGAAATTGAATTCCTGGCACTGGGCTGACGTCCCTTCTGTGTGGAGACAAGCCTACTACTTTGTGAGTCTAATCCTCGTAATTTCCCGTCTTTTATTGGGCCATGATTGCCTCTCTGTGCTTGTGGATTGTGACCATGCACTTCTGATGGGCTGTTCTTTTGGTGATGACGTCATCTCCGGCATTGCTTTGATCCTCCATGACATGGTTGGTGGTGGAAATGAGGTGTGCCTTCCTCCAGCAGGGGAAGAAGGGTCACTTTTGAGGTTCGAATATTTAACTGAACTTCCTCGGGTTGAAAATATTGGTGTGGAAGATTTTATTTATTATTTTAATAATCAATTGCCGTGTGTGATAACTGGTTCTTGTGGGCATTGGCCCGCCTTTTCTGACCGTCGATGGAATGTCCAATATTTTATGTCTTTGGCCCAACATCGAACAGTCCCTGTGGAGATTGGAAAGAATTACATGACTGATCACAACTGGCACCAAAAACTGATGTTTTTTAAGGATTTTGTGAATGATTATATAATCAATCAGTCACCTGTGGTCGGATATTTGGCTCAACATAACCTACTGGGTCAAATCCCTGTCTTAAATGAAGATGTGATTACCCCTGAATATTGCTATGTCTCTGACTGTGATGACCGGAAGTGAACTGCTGGTTTGGGCCAGGCGGAACAGTGTCTCCACTCCACCAGGATTCGAGGAATAATTGTTATGTGCAAGTTTTTGGGTCAAAATATGTGCAGCTGATATCCACAGAATACGACCAAGATTTATACAGAGACTGCAGTGGGTTGATTACCACTACAAGCTCGGTGGATGTGTATTCTCCGGACTATGACAAGTTTCCGCGATTTAGAAATGTCCGCGGATTTGAGGTGGTTCTTAAAGAAGGGGATCTTTTGTTTATTCCAAAGTTATACTGGCATTATATGAGGTCTCTTCAGATTAGTTGTTCCCTTAGTTTTTGGTGGTGATTAAATTTTATTTAATGTTTTTTTAATTAATAATTATAAATAATTTAATAAATAAATAAATAAAAGTTTAAAAAGATGGTGATGTGTAGTCAACAGTTGATGGTTTTGTATTTGAGAGATATTTGACAGAATGCATCGTGGCATGCCCTGATCTGCCAAGACATTGCAAATGCTTCATTTCTGGCAGAATTAGCCTACTACGACAGTCTGTTTTAACCTACAGTTGCAGATGCCAACGACGAGAATATATTTCTGATGGGCACATGTCTTTACCGACAGGATAAAAAAGAATTGGCCTACCAATTTCTCAAAAACGTGACAGCCGACTTTGCCTGGAGTCGATATCTTTTTTCAAAATGCTGTTTCGACATTAAAAAATACGGAGAGGCGGAGACTGCTCTCCTCCAAAGTTGCCCTTCCCTCAAATCTCCCTCAAACGAGACCGAAAACGTGTCTTCTGCCCATTTCGGAGACCTCCTTCCTTATGTCTACCAACTATTGGGCAAAATCTGTCGGTTTGGTCATTTTATTCACATTTAGGGCCACTGGACGGACAGAATTGGCCCAAAAGTATTTAAGTGCCAGTCTAAGACTGAATCCCTACTTGTGGACATGTTATGAAGAGTTGTGCCAAATAGGAGTAGTCGATGACCCCCAGTGGTTCACACCAGACAAACTAAAGGCGAATGTGCCCACTGTATTGCCCCAATCAGACCAGTAGAGACTCCCCGGAGGACGTCCCTCAACTCAGGGGTCACTCCCAGTGTCCAGACCACCAAACAGAGTGGTCCCCTCCAAGCAGACGAGTCGCTTTGTAACAATTTTTGCCTATTTTAGAAAGCTTCATTTTCCTCCAAAAAGAACATGTTGTCTCCTTTGCGGGGGAATTCATCTTTTCATACGACAAAGACTAAAATGGAGAGGTAGGTGGGTTACTAATGAGTAGTACTCCTGCCAATATGCCTCGGGGAGTGAGGACTCTTGTCTCTTCTTCACACAAGGAGAACACTCTTGTGGACAAGTCAGTAAAGAAGAGTAAGACAGTCACATATGTCGACTATGAACTGAGCAAGTCTCATTCTGAGTCGGAATTTGGTTGTTTTGAGTGAATTAGCAGACACTTTGTCCTTTTTGTTTGACAAACTGTCTCGAGGATTCAAATATTTGTATTTATTCGAACCGGCGAGTGCAGTCCAAATATTTAGTCAACTTCCCGAGCGTTTTTTCCACACATTTTTGGTAAAGTCTGCAATTGGCCGTGGCTATTTTGATATTGGCAATTATTCTGAGGTGTTTTATTTTCTGAGAATATTCCAGGCAGTGCGTGCCCTCCGAGTAGCCCATTCCCTGCAGCCTCACTGTCCTGAGGGAATGGATTTGCTGAGTACTGCTTTGTGGCATCTTCGGAAGGACGTGGAACTGTCGGGATTGGCGAGAGAACTGCTCAATTTGAGTTTGAGACTGCCCCAGGCGTGGTGTGCTGTCGGGAATGCATTTTCTCTACAAAGCGACCACGAAGGGGCCATTCAGTATTTCAGCAGAGCTATCCAGGTTTGATATGTCCATATTCCAGTTGGACTCGTCGTTTTGTTATGCCTATTCATTGTTGGGACATGAGTATATATATACTGGAGATCTCCACAGGGCGACCAGTTGTTTCAATACAGCCATCAGACTGGACTCCCATCATTACAACTCCTGGTTGTCCTCACTCACTTATGTTAGGTATGGGCTCTCTGTGGTTAACTACAAGAGTGGGAACTGTTCTTCTGCAGAGTGTTACGTCAAACGAGCATTGGAGATCAATCCATATCACTCTGCTGTGTTGTGTCAAGCCAGTGTGGTTTGAGTTGTGTGTAATGGCAGTTGGCTTCTTCTCTTGGACAGAGTGAGAGTGCCCTGGCCTATTTGGACCGGGCTGTTAATCTTTACCCATTTAATCCTCTCTGTCAGTTCTACAGAGCTTCACTTCTCCGTAATCAGGGGAGGACATTGGAGGCAAGACAAGAACTGGAAAGTCTTGTTAGACAAGTACCGACAGAGCATGTTGTTGTGTCATTACTGGCTGATGTGAGTAAAGGCTGAGTGATTGTAGATTTATGATGAGATGGGGGAGGTGTCTCTTGCTTTGAGCACCAAATGTAAGGCCTACAAACTCGACCCTAAGAACGACAGTGAAGCTTTTCTGACTATGTGATTTTCTTATGTTTGTCTGCAGAATTGCTTATTTTTGTCGAGAAACATCAAAATTCCCCTTTGCCATTATCTTTTAAAAATTAAGAGATTGCCAGTTACTTAAGATAGGTCAGAATTTGGGGTTAACTTGTGTTGTCGAATCGTGTTTAAAGTTAGATTATGAACAGGACAAATAATCTGTTTGTGGTATTCCAAGTGATGTAGAGAATGTTTTCCGAGAGTTTACTTGTCTATATTATGCGGCCTGTAGAAACAGATATTCAATGTTTGGCATTTTAGTTATTTGGTAGTTCATTTATGATCTCAGTACAAAGAAAACCTTGATGAATGAAGAATATGCAGAATTGTATAATTGCTGTGTTTCTGAGATCTTTATCATAAAATCAAAATTCTCTTAATCTAAAACCGCCTGGTTTCCACTATCCTCGAACGAAGCAGAAGTGGGCTAAGTTTAATGTGACAGAATTTAATAGTTCTTAGAGTTTGGTTTGTATCTCAATCTAATTTTATAATATTCGGAAAAACAAGTCCATCGGTGATTTTGCCAGATGATTCGGACATTTCAGTTTTTTGCAGGCAGCTTTTTATACAAGTTTCTAGCGAGGTTGTGTATGGGTTGTTGTTTTTTACAAATTTTAAAGTCCTCTGACATTCAGGGAAAATTAAACGTAAAAAAGACATTAAGTGCAAAAAAGGAATGTCAAGAGATTGTTTTGTATTTTGAAAAATATTTGGAAATAAATTAAAGTAATAAAATTATCAAATTATTTTATAATGTTGACAGAATTTTCATAGATTTCAGTCGGTTTGTGTGATTTGCAAATTTGGTTGGATACTGATTGACTGCACATAACATTCTATTTGACTAAAATTTTGTAGACAATGCAGAATTCACTTCCGCTGAAACTGGTCATCCTCGGGAAGGGCGGAGTTGGCAAAACAGCTTTGACCTTACAGTTCATGTACGACGAGGTGGACATATTGTCATAATTTTAGTTCACTGAAGAGTATATTCCCACAAGACAGGATTTGTACCGAAAAAATTTGTCAGATCAAGAGGAAGACTGTTTTGACATTCTGGACACTGCCGGACAAGAAGTTTTGGAACACGTCCAAGCCATGATGATCAAAATAGGACACGGATACATGGTTGTGTGCTCCATCACCAACAAAGAGAGTATCGACAGCCTCGAACATTATCGGTTGTTTTGGATTTGCTCCGTTCAGGGACGAGGTGTTTAGAATGAATCCAATGAGCGAAGAAACTCCTATTTTACTGGTTGGGAATAAAATGGACCTCGATCCTCCCAAGTATTTGGAAGATTTCACGGACAAGGCGAAGAACTTGAATTGTCCATATGTCCTCACATCGGCCAAAACGTGTGAAAACGTAAGTGAGGTGGGATGAGAGTACTAATTCGAGGCTTTTCTGAAATTGTACGAGCTTACAAAAACTGCCCACTCCCGTCGGACACAAGTTAAACCCGCTAAGAAAAGATCGAGATGTTGTTTTTGGTGATTCTAGATTTTATTATATTTCGACTTAAGTCTTATCATTTGGTTTTAGATCTTATCTGAAAATCGAGTTAGCTGGTTGACCACCCTCACATTCTCGATCTAAATAGGTCTAAGAACGGCTCTTTTCTAGTTTTCCTGTTGGTTGGTGGAATCACCACCGTTGACTGTCTCCATGTACTAATTAGTTGCCATAGTACACAAGTGGTCATAGAAACAAAAACTATGTGACGAATTTTTGTGTCTATAGTAGATAATAAAACATTTAATTAGCATTAAGTAAATTAAGGGACCAATAAACGTCCTCACAAACTGAAAAATCTCCATCAATAATGAAATTAGTACATTGCATAGGCGATTTAATTAATATTCAAGGTATTTCCGCATAGTAGGGACTCACAAATATTGCGTTCTAGCTGGTTGAGTGACTATGTATGTATCATCCATTAGGTTATATGTGATTGTAACATTTTGTATTTAAATTGAGGTAACTTTTTGCTATCCACCTGGCCTCGTTTGTCTCCTATTTTGTCAAAGACTGTCAATAAATGGCGAATTCTAAGCACATCGGAAATTTTCTCTTTAAAATTTTGATAGCTGAGAAAAACAGCTACTTGACCACAAAAATGTCGACAGTTTGTTCTAACACATTCTCTGCAAAATTCTTGTAACGCAGTGTTTGTGGCTTAATTCTATTTGGAATGAGAATATGTAGCTGTAGAGGGGAACCATAATCTTCTCTTGTGAATAACTTAGGGTAGTGAAGCATGCAAAGTGGCAGTAATCCTACAATATCTGGGTTAATCTGTTACAGTAATTTCAAAAATATATTCTTAATAAACAAAACACCCATCTTTAATTGCAACATTGCCAAAGGGAATTTTTTGAGTAGCCAATTAGTGCTTTGGAGTATAAATATCGAGTCTGGATAGATATTAGAAATGGAAGAAGATGGATCAGATTCCGTCACAGCCATGCAATCAGAAATATATTTCCACGTCTTACCTGAAACTCAAGATCTTTCCAATCCAAAAAAAACATTTTTGGAAAAATTTAAGCACGTCATAAAAAGTAAACAGAGTTGATTATAGCTAATAGAGCTCTGGTCAACTAGAGACATGGAACAGCTCAGTCCCGACAGTGCAAAGTACAAAAAAATAGTGTTAAGGGAACTTTTTATTTACATCACATTTTTGACACTTTTCACGCTGGGTTGTTTATTTTGCTTACAATAGCCGCTCTTATGTCCACGGAGAGCAACAGCTTTTACATGACCAACTCGCTCACAGAACTATTCGCAGGGACCAATGACCCCAATTCTTTCCTGGCGATCACATCAGAAGAGGACTGGTGGAGGGTTAGTCTCTGCAACCAATTTAGTATACAAAGACTCGATTGATGGAAGGACTATTTGAGGACAAATTATACAACCAGCGTCCCCTCACAGAGTCGGAAAAGGGATATATCCTCAGCGAAAATGTCTTGATTGGACTAGCTCGACTGAGGCAGCTTCGAAGACAGAATTACTCCTGTGCAGGAAGAGCTGGATTTTGGAGTTACTTTGAGAATTGTCTGCAGGAATATAGCCTTTCTAGTGAAAACCGACAGCCTTTCGGCCTACAGAAAGAAACTGCGTTTGTGTCTGTCAATAAAAATAGATGGATCTACCAAACCTCCGAAATTCTGGGCGGATTGGCAACCTCGGGGACGATCGTGAAATTTAGTGGAGGGGGATACGTCCAGGACTTGTCCTCCACCAAAGTTGAGTCAATGAAGCTTATAACTTCCTTGGAAAAAAATTCCTGGATAGACCGACTGACTGCGGGTGTTTTGATAGAGTTTACAATATACAACGCAAACATTAACCTGTTTTCTGCCGTGAGGTAGAGTTGTGGTCACCACGATTAGTCTGGTAGCTGAATTCCCGTTGACTGGTGGAGTCATTCCGAGGAGTCACTTTATTTCACAGAAACTGATCCGGTATCTTTCGAAGATGGACCGAGTCGTGATGGTTTGTGAAATTATTCTTGCATTTTTTATCATTTACTACATTGTGGAGGAAACCATCGAGGTTGAGTGACAAATAGCAGTTTAGATCACCAGCAGAGGAATTGGGTACTTTTTCAATGTGTGGAACCTTCTGGACATTTCCGTGATCGGATTGAGTATTGCCTGTGCAGTTCTCAACGTGAAGAGATACTTTGCTATTAAAAAACTGCTTCAGAACTTGCATAACGTGAAATTCCACAACTTTGAGTCCGTCTCACATTGGCAGGCCGTGTTCGACGATTTGGTGGCCATAAACCTGTTCGTAATTTGGATAAAAGTATTTCCTAAACTGAGCGCAGTTATTCAAATATGTCAGCTTCAACAAAACTCTGGCCCAGTTCTCCGAGACCATTTCCCGCGGAGCCAAGGACATTGTCGGGTTTTTTGCCATGTTCTTCATTGTTTTTGGAGCCTTCGCACAACTTGCATATTTACTTTTTGGCTCTAAGTTGGAGACCTTCAAGTCCGTCACCGACGCCTTGTCAGTCCCTCGACCTCCTCTACGGCAGGTTTACTCAATTCAGAGTCATCCTCGGGGACTTTAACTACTATGAACTAGAGTCGGCCAATCGAGTTTTGGGACCAATCTATTTCTTCCTTTACGTGTTTTTTGTGTTTTATATTCTGCTGAATATGTTTTTGGCAATTATCAACGACTCTTATCAGGAAGTCAAGGACGAAAGCGGTGATAAAACAAACGATTTTGAAATCGGAAAACTCATCCGACAAGTCCTTAATTCACTCCTAACTTGTAGAAATACCGCCAACTCCTCAGTCGCTTTCAGAACGGGACCAATCACATGCTCCACTTAAAAAAAATCTTCTTCGGAAAAAACATGGACGATTCTCTACTTGAATTTGAATCTCTCAGACTCGACCTTCGACAGTAGATCCCTTTTTTAAGATGTAGACTGTGCTACTCTGATCTGGAGATTGAGGCACTCTTTTCCAAATATATGACCGGAAAGGACAGAGTTCTCGACAATGCAGAAATAATGAAATTGAAGAACGATTTGTATGCTGAGGACATTTCCGTGATATCCTCTTTCAAAACCCCACGAAGGAGAGGTTGGGACGTTACTCACTTTCCTAGACAAAGAGGAGGACGTTCCTCATTCTAGTCCAGATACAAAAACAGTAGATTTCGTTTCAAGACATGATTTTGCGATTGTTGCACAGAAGGTGAGTTTCCTCACAAACTTGGTGGAGCAACTTTTGCAATCCAGTGCAGACACCTACGAAGGACTGGTCAGGTTTCAAAAAGTTTTCGACGAGTACTCCGACAGATATAACGACATTTTAGAGAATGTGGGGATCTATTTTAATATTTTAGGGTTCTCAGAGTGAAAATGACCTCGGAGATTTGCTTAATCAGCTCACACTCGAATATGAGAGATATTTGAAAACTAACAAATTTGGTTATTAATATAATATTTATTAATAATATTCAATTTAATAATTTATTTCTGTACGGTTGGTCCTAATTAGAATAATAAAGGATTAAAAATACATTAATGATGCAGTTTCTTTATTCTGTTCACGACTCTGTTGATGCTTTCGTTAATGGCAAATCTGGGAAAAATTCTTTGACCGAGTTTTTCGACGTTGTTGAACCAAGAGTGGGGATAAAGAGGACGAATATAGTCTATAGTTTGTGAACCTATTTGCTAATTTGAATAGCCATTTCTTCCTTTTTTATGATCTTTCTATTACTGGGATACGGGGGGCAAATAATATCAAACCTTGTCGGAATGATCTACCCAGCATATGCCTCGTACTTTTCTTATTGCTGATAACACAAGAATTAAAGCTATTGAATCCCCTCAAAAGGACGATGATATGTTGTGGTTGACTTATTGGGTTGTCTTCTCTCTCTTTTCTGTTTGCGAATGCTTTTCCGACATTTTACTGTCGTGGATTCCGTTCTACTGGTTTTACAAGGTTTTTTCCATATTGACACAAGTAGTGTGTTTTGTTGGTGTTTTGTTATCTGCCTTTCCGGTACAATGGGAGTGTTCTGCTTTACAACAATTTAATCCGGCCATATTTCCTTAGGAATGAGAGGATTATTGATAATCTTGTCAACGCAGGAGGCAAGTATGTTGGGCAGGCCACTCAGAAGGGTTGGTTGAAGTCATTATGCTTAGTTCGACAAACGGGGGAAGAATTGGCAAGACATGTTGTCGATGGAATGAAGAAGGTAGATTAAATTGATTTATTAATTACTCTTTTGATTTGTTATAAATTTGTGGTTTATTTATTGAATGAGTGGTGATTAAATCTGATTGTAGGGCCTGGGTTCGATTCCCGTCGTTAACGTTTTTTTACAACAGAAAATCAGCAATCCAGGTAAGAGGATTTAGTGTAGATGCTCTTACTAGTAATGACATCAATAAAAAATGTTATTTTCAGATTCTGACTTAGTTTAAGAAATAAAGAAGGCACTCTTCTTGAAAATTTAATTTCTTTGTACAATCAGGACTACTTTGAGTATATACTTTGTTAATAAAACACATTTTAATAGGAACTAATTAGCAACAATGGTCAGGAAATTTACTATAACTTAATTGACTGAAGCCTGTGATTCTTTCTGCTGAGATTTTTGGTAGTTTAACGGGGGTTTGTCTCAGTGGACGACTAAACTAAGACAATATCGGGATTTAAAAATGACGTGGAGGATTACATGGCTTGGACATGGTTTACCACCAATAATATGAGTACAAAGCTTTCCACTAACGTTGAGCGACAACTCGTCTACGAAGAAAAATATTTTAAGGGTAAATAAAATAAAATTTTAAAACAATTACTTTTTATTCTGAACTTTTAAAGCAAATCAAACTATCAATTAGCTTAAAATAGCAATCTACTTCAAATTCATGAAAATTTTCACATGCTATTCTCAGTTCAAGTTCTTTTTTGCAGTCTGTCGCAGACACTTCAAGATACCTTCCTGACTTAATTTGTGTCATTTTCACAAAAAGTCTTTGTTCTTCCCTGGCCAAAACATTGACAAAAGCTGCCAAATTTGGGTGCGCTTATGCCAACCTTCCAATGAATTGGTCGTCCTGGGCATTGACTTTAATACCCGATGAAAACGACTCCAAAAACTGACGTCATAAGATAGGTCAGCAATAAATTGATTTTCTCAAAATGTCAACCTGATAATCCGAATAAAAAATGACGTAACGATTTACATCATTAATTTCAGAATCCTTGCGATAAAAAATTTCGCCCCGATCATTATACCACAAACTTTCAGGAATTTCAGGAATGGTCGGAACAAAATTTGGTATCAGTGTTTCTCTTTCCCGTTGAACGAGACGAGTCAATGAACGTTCTTTTGGCAAGATTTTAATGACGTCAACATTGGCTCCAATGAGGCTTCTTGACACCACATTCATAGTTCTGTCCTCTGACGCCTTTGCGGCATCTTTCAGGTCAAAAACTAGTTTCATACTTTTTATCTCATGATCCTCAAAGGGGCCATGATTATGAGCATTCTCCCTGCATTCTCGATTTCTGCACCTCCAATAGGTAAGACCGTCTTTTTTTCTATCTGTATTATACACATAGTTCCGGTGTAGTAAAAGTTTGCCACCTCTTTGGCTTTTAAGCAGTTCAAAGTCAGTCATAATAAGGATTAAAGTAAAAAAATTGTTGAATTTTTAATTAATTAGATTTAATCTGGTAAAAATAAAATTTTAAGTAGGCGAGCATAGCCGTAGCTAAACAAAAAATGCTAAAAAATATTTGGAAAAATAATGATGGGGAAAGGGTTGTCCGAAAAGTTAGAATTAACACTAATAACGTTCTTTAAACATATGTATACGAAGATATATTATGTAAAAGGATTCTCCTCTACTAGTATATTAATAATTTGATGGCTCTTTAATTCAAGAATCTACCACTCAATGTTATTTAAAAATAAAGAGTAGATTAGTCTGGTAAATGTTGTGATTACATTTCTAACTATATTAAATTAATTTTTGAATTATCCATTCTTCTACGATAATTGAAAATTAAGCTGACATACATGTATTTGATATTTCTCAGTCCCTCAAAAGAATTTTTTCTTAGCAACTTAATGTCCGAGTTAATGAACTGGCTAAAACACAAACAACCTCACTACATTGTGTGGACATTCGGAAAGGCCTTGAACGCCTTGAATCCGACATATTTCGCCTTCACGTTCTGAAAAATTCTGACGCTTATTTTTAATAATTTTACATTGTTTTGATGTGTGCACAATTTGGAGAGGATTTTGATTTTCTGATTTTTCTTACGGACGTCTCCTCTACGACTCTTAAACTTAAAGATTGAAAATAATAACAATTTGGATATGTTGGGAGGGCAAGATAGCTTAAAGTCCTCTTCTAGTGATTTCGTGCACACCATCAAGTCATTATTAGATTTGCAGGACTCTGTGCTGGAAGAGGGCAGTGTAATAAAAAAGAAAAGTACAGACAGCATTATTTGACAAATTTGACATAAATCTTATATAGACTACCTACAGCTGCAAATAATTTATGCGATGGTCATCGTGGCATTGATTTGTTATAATTAAGTGACACCACATGGTTTAGGTTACTGTACTTAATTTTTATTACGTCAACGGTCTCCTACTTGAATTGATTAAATTAATACATAACTTGAAAATATTTTATAAGTAATTAATAGTAATTAATATTTTCAAAGAAACTGTAAAATGATATCCATAGAAACGATGAGACCGGGAAAAGTGGACAGAAAACGTGAGATGAGAGGCTGTCCTTTCTCAGTCAGCGAAGACATTGACAGTTTACATACAAGCAGACGAAAACTAGCCTTGGCCAGACTGTTACACGAAGAGAACCTTCAGTATGAAAGAGAAATGTCCGAACGAGAATTTCCTCGCCAAAATACTTCAACAATGAAAAAAAGAATCGCAGAATTAAAAAACTCTCGCGAACAACGAAGACTGGCAGTAACCAGGATTGTTCTAACCCCTTCAGTTTGTCGAAGAAAAGTTGTACTCACAATTTATCGAGAACAACCCTGAGTTCCACCAAGAGAGGTCCCGACAAACCACACTAAAAATCGCCGAGGACTGGGCCTCTCAAATAGAACAAAAAAGACAAGTTTTGCCCTGAAATCACAATAGAGAGAAATTCTGGAGTATGAAGAGCGTCTACAAGAAGAGGCTATTCGACGTGCAAAGGAAGAAGCTGAGCGGTCGCAGGAGGTGGAGGAAAGAGAGAAATGTCTGGAAAGAAAGCGAGATCTGCGACGTCTGCTTGACCAACAAATAGAAGAGTTAAACTTAAAGTCAGTGAAGGTCTTTTCTCCTCATTGAGTGGCGTAGTGCAAGGAATTGGATGATCAAGAAAGAGTCCTCTTAGAGCAGATTCGAAAGGTTCAAATCGTGGAAGAGGAAAGGAAGGAGAGACAACTTCATGCCAAAAAAATAGAACTCGGGTAGTGATGTGGACTGACTGAAGGGAGACATTGAAGGCACAGCAAATAGCCAAAATGCGAGACCGTTCTAGACAGATCAAGCAAGATCTTGTGGGCATTGTCGATGATTGTTGATAGGAGGACGATAAACAGTTGCTCACCATGTTGGCACGGAAAGAGAAAGAGGAGTCACTCAGAAGGACAGAGGAGAAGGAAAGAAGCAAGGCGGATGCTGAATGGATGCTCGACGTGTTTAACAAGCAGTCGGAACTTGAGAAAGCCCGAGAAAAGGAACTAGAACTTATTCAAAAGTATTACTTTGGTCTAAAGTCAGTCACGAGGCACTCCGAATGTGGGAAGAACGTGAGAAAGTGTGGGAAAGAGAACGGAAGGCCAGAGACAGCTTATTGAACGAGGTACAGTGACATGTCTTTCCTCGATAAGGTTTTGAGGGAACGGTCTGAGCAGATCAACCACAAATTGGAGAAAATAAGGACAGAGAGACTGCAGGAAGAGAAAGACATGGATAAAATGGTCTCTGAGATCGAGAAGATAAGACAATCCGAAGGTTTCGAAAAGGCGGAGACACAGCGAAGGGCTCGTGAAACTTATCGAGATTTGGAGAAGCAGGCACAGGTGGTAGAGAGACTTTAGATCGAGTGGAAAAGAGAGGAACAGGCTCGTCAGACTGAGGAGAGACGGAAGGAAAGCGAGAAAGAGACCAAAGACCTTGAAAGAAAGCGCGAAATAGTGAGAAGAGGACTTGAAGGACAAGATCAATCTGAGAGGGTGAGGAGTAAGTGTCACTGTGACAGTTTTATGGACGGAGGAAAGCATTCTATTAACTTAGACTTTACTAGTAATGTGCTCTCTGTGTGAATTGTTGATAATTGCTAGGAAGGAGAGAATAAAATAATATCCGGAATAATTACGCATGTGAGAGTGAGCTAATAGGACGTGCTAATTAAAGGAGGCTGCACTTGAGCTTGCTTCTTCCAGACGATTTTTTGGATATGCGAACAGCACTCTCAAATATGTGTTGCAAGTTGTATTGTTCCATAGCAGAGCACTCGATATATCTACGCGTGAGTAAATATTAGGGTACCCAACGGCTCCAATCTTCGTTGCTAGAGCTTTCCCCCTTTCCTCAGAAATGCAATTTAAATCCTTATTATTCCTTTGGTCGCACTTTGTCCCAATCAGAAACACTTTTTCTTTGAGGAATAGACGAATCTGAGGTATTGAGACAACAGGACCTCTGGCATCCACTTTTCCGTAATGTTAGCAAATGATCCTTCGTCTGCGATGTCGAAGCACAAGAGGGCCACGTCCGTGTCAGGGTAAGAGAGAGGTCGTAGTCTGTCATAGTCCTCCTGTCCAGCAGTGTCCCACAAGGCGATTTCGACCTGCAGTCAGCAGACTGTGCAATACTTTTTCATCGTCAACGAGCATTTCGGTGATATATGTCTCGAAAACAGTGGGCACGTATTCTGTGGGATATGCTCCGTTGGCAAATGTCTGCAGCATACATGTCTTTCCACATCCACCGTCACCAACGGTCACAATTTTGAGACGCTTGGGCATTTCTGACAATTGGACGTACGACCTTATTTTATGTGACGCGCATTCTCTCGCTGCTTTAACGCTCCTTTCATAATTATTTCCGGAATTTATGCAAAGTTGGTTTCCAATATTCAACTAATTAACCAAATTGCTTGTCATTGGCCAAGAACATATTCTTAAACAACACCTGCACTGGGTATATTCTCTATAACATATTTTCTACTTATAAACAAAGTAATTGAATATTTTCATTCCATCGGAATGCTATTGATTGACCTCGATTTACTCAGAGGATTTGAGTTATAGATTGTATGCTGTCTACAAAAAGTAAACTAATAAATCAAATTATCCAAAAAAATCAATCCATGGCAGTCCTATATGAGCACCTTCCTCCACCTTGGGAGATTAGACATTCACAAACCCGTCAAACTCTTCTCGACTCGCAAACTTGATCCTCACTCTGATTGTACGATTTCTAAGCTCAGTTTGGAATTGTCTGTAATCGTTCATCTTGGAACTCTTTTTGAGGTTGATGATCATCATCAAGTCGTTGTTCTACAATTAACCTTCGCCAACACACCGAAATCAAGTATTCGAGATTGCTTTTGTTCTTGACGTTCTGACAACCATACAAGTATAGACTCTTCATTGTGCAAATGGCCACTGTTTCTGCCCAGTTTTCGTTTTTGCTTTCGCTGGTGACTGAGACGAACCCCCATTTGACAATGTTTTCGCTCGTTTCCTTAAATAGAGTGAACTGGCAGGTTATTTTGACACAATTACATAAGAGATGCGTGTACTTTCTTCTTTGTCTGAAAGTTTCTTGTCTGTGCCCAGTACCTGCTCAAATTTCTAGCATTAAAAGACAATGATTTCACTCACCTCTAGCAACCCAATCTTTTCCTTGTAAGAACTGCACGTGAAAAAATCTAGCACAACCCGCAAGTTAAGTATATCTTTTTATGGAGATCCGCGATGTACAAACTATTGACCTCGACCGAATTGGGACAGTCCCCAAAGTGCTGGATATTGTCGTTGACTAACTCATCTGTCACTTTGTAGGTCCCGTTCGAGTTCTTGACACACATAAGGATGTGTTCGTTGGTCTAAAAGTGAGACTCCCGGCTGACCAGAAATATATAAGCTGACTTTTCTGACCGACCCTTGACCTGTCGGGATATGGGAGACTCGTAAACAAACGCAGTTGTGTTTTCGTAGAATGTCTGGGTAGCCCCAAGAATGAGTGATTTGGTTGTAATCACATTCTCAAATTGTTTCTAAGAGTTACCCCGAAGGTCTACATAAATGAGCATATTCTTATCTGTGTGAGCGACAGCAGACACAATCAGTTCCATGGCATCTAACTAATAAGCAGAGAAGGGTACCTTTTGTGGGCTTAATGTCCTTGTGTTGCGGTGGAAGTTCTTCCATGTACCCTGAATGATTCAACTCGACCATACTTTTGAGGAGGAGTTCATATCGGGGCACTCTTTGCACCAATTCGAGCATGTGATCTTCAATAGAGAGTCCCGGGTTTTCAGATGAGTCTTTTATTTTGTTCAGGAGAGTGCAAAAGTGAGAATTTTTTTTCTTGTATTCGGTAATAAGTTTGACGGAAGTATCAAAGGAGGTGAGAAACTGTGAGTATAGCTTCATAAACGGGGCCTTCTCTTTGAACAGTTGTCCAAATGAAATTTCTTCTTCTCTAAGGGTCAGCAGGAACCCACGTACGGTTTGTTTGAGCATTCTGTCAACTCTGGGAAAACGAATTCTTTGTGGAGGTTGTAAATGCTGCTCAGATTGGAAAAAATGTCGGCAATATCTTTTTCGGGGATGTTTTTTTGTATTTCTGGGTCTGTCTTGATTGTTTTGTAGTACCCCTAAAGGTTCTCAGGGAAACATAACTTCCTGGAGGAGTTCTAGTTTTTTGATATAAATCTGCTCTGTGTCAACAAACTCATCGACCAAATGTGCTAATTTACTTTTCTAAGTCCAAATCGAGTAAAGAAATAACTGGATTGTCGTCTATTTTCAGCGATTTGGGGGACTAGGATTACACATTAAGACTCCTACCATTGGCGGAACCTCCTTCGACTGAGTATCTTCCTAAAATGTCAAATAAATATTCTCATCAGAAAGATTATTTGGGAGTACTTACACTGGAGACCACACTTACTGCTATCTGAGTCGTCTTGCTTCGCGAAAGTCCTTTTGACTTTCCCGGAGTTTTTGATTTCTTTAGCTTTTTATCTTCTTCTGAGGTTTTTGGTTCTTTGGGCATGTTTCCGCGTTCAAACCGTGCTTTATTAATATATTTAATTTCTATCGCATTTCGCATAAATACTACCGCATTCTCTACGTCGTAAGCCATTTTTAATACCTGGCTGAATAAATCGTCGTTTCATGTCAGAGGTTTGTAGACTTTAAGTTTTACGAGTCTTTGAGTTTAATCTACTTACTTAATGTAATACTGTAAGATTATAAAAGACAAACACAATTTATTTAACATATTCTTTGTTTATTGCCATCTATAATTTGAATAACATCTTCTTGAAAACAAACGGTTTACTTACCTTATTCAACCCCTGAGTGACATTAACAAACAGCCATTCCAATTACAATCGACAAACTCTCAAAGAGATTACTGAGATGACCTAAGACATTTGCTCTGCTATTCTCACAATGCCCAATTCCCTGCTATATTCTGCTGCGATTAATAAATTAGGCAGAATTCTGGACTTGATTTTTTGTTTGTGTGATAACAAAAAATAGCCGTCAACATTCTTCCGTGGTAGCCTGCCAATCGTGTATAAAAAGTTTTGCTTTATGTAACAGGTATATTTCTCCTAATGTACACTTTCTTACAAATCAAATATATTAAAACTATGAGGATTAAATTATTTGTTATTACGTGGCGACTTTAAATTGAAATATCTGCTCTGGGTACTGTCCTAATCAGCTGACAACCCCAGAGAACATATCCTTCCTGCTTTGGACCTTATAACCATTCTGAAAAACCCGATTGGCTATGCAAGAACATCAATCCGAAGTATGGACAATCCCACTTTCCAGACGCATCGTTTTGCTTAAATTGAATGTTAACCCAAATTTACCAATTCGAGTTCTAACACTTATCAAAAAGCGGGATGCTTTAAAGAAATCCCGATTGTGACATGCGAATCGAGTCTCTCCCATACGTTCTCTCAATTCCGAAATCTCAATTAATTCAAATTTACCAAAAACGCAAATGGAACCCTTTGTTGGATTTTATATTACAAAAAATCAAATGTTCCATCTGCCAGTTAGACTCTTCACACAAAGTTGGTTATTCAGGTAGAAAGATTTGAACAATCCAACACATTGCACAGGAAATCATAATCAACTGAATCATATACTTTCTTAACGTTAATCCAAGTGGCACATGAATTTTTTTTCGCGAATTAATTAAAAGACAGTTAGAAAAGGAAGAAGGATTGTTTAAGACTACGCAGGTTAGGGCGCCCTCCCAGCCTCACGGATTGCGGCAATGGAGAGATGTTGAAGAAGCCAAGAGGACTCTCTCGTGTCGTCCCTCCTTTTGGCGATTCTTCTCTTCAAACCCCGTAGGTAACAAAGCGACTTGCGGCCGAAGATCCCAGAGGTCTCAACGGCGATGGGCGTGAAAACGAAGCTAAAGAGGTGACCGTATTTCAGCATTTTAAGATCTTCAACGCGATTGGAAGCAAAGCTTGGGTCGACGGCAGACCTGGCTAGATTCCCGTTGGAGAATGTGTTACAGCAAGTGGAATCCCATATAAAGGATTTTCCCTGCTCCAAGGGGAATGTAGTTAAGCCGTCAGGGCGTTTGGCGTCGCCTCTGTCCAAACCGACCGATTCGAGGACGGACGGCACATAAATTGTTTTCATACTCGGTATTTATAAAATAATTAACCAGTCCCGAAAATCGTTAAGTTCCAGCGGCGAGTACGCAGTGTGCGTTGCCCCGAACAATGGCCAGGCCGATGCGCTGGCGGAACCAGAGGCTCTCTCTCGAGTCCTTGAGCCTCCTCCCGATGGACTGCCCGACCTCTTTGAGGAACGAGTCAGTCTCCTTTCCTGCAACTCCAGCGGTCTCCAGGGCGATTGCCGTAACGCGGTAGCGGTCTGCAAGCGAAGAATATTTGTGTATTTTTATCTTTTCGGCGTGGTTTGCAGCCGAACAAGGGTTTGCCGCAGAAGAATGGATCCTCGATTTCGAAAAGGTATCCACAACGGTGACATCCCATACGAGGGCCTTCCCCGACGAGTACGGGAATATTGTCATCCCGTCAGGCCTTTTGCCATCTCCCCGATCGGGTCCGACCGGTTCGAGGAGGCACGAATGGCCCGCCATTTCGAGACCGGCCTTCACGATTTCATTGAGGGCCTTGTGTCTGTGTTCCCTGCCTGCGCTCCTCTTGCAGGAAAGTGGGTGCAGTCCCTTTTCGTCAACGTCCTCACCGCATCTGCAGCGGTGTTTTGCACAAACATCCAGCCCGAGACGGTGAGCCACTCCGATGCGTATGGCAGCATCGTCTAGCCACGTCCCTATGCTGGAGAGAGGAAGAGCATTCAGCCAGCTGCCAGAGTGAGGGGCGGATGCCGCACGAAGGCATGCCAGGCGGTGTTGATCAAGGGTTGCCGAGAGCTCAGACACACGCGCTCGGCATGCAATAGAGTCCCAGGCACGTTGGGAGGAGAAATCTTCGGGCCTCTCAGAAAAGGAGCGATCCCAGGTAGCGAGCCCATCCGAAAAAGCACCATCCAGGCAAGATCCGAAAGAGTTGAGTAGGATCTCAGAGGCCAGGTTGTTGCACCAGTGCTTGCTATTTTGCACCTTTAAATTTTCTTTGCATCCAGCTGATTTTTAGAAATAAGATCTAATAATTCCAGATAATCAGAAAGCTTAGAATTATCACACCTTGTGAATATAAAATTGGAATTCATGTGATCGGACGTAAATCACGTGGTGATCCGCAAATTTGTTTTTAGGAATTAAATAGGTTACTTCAGTGTAAAACCATATTTCTAGTAAGTATCTTTACTGACAATTAGTCGCATAAGAATCCGTCGAGGGACTCAAATTTTTTGACGAAAAACCATAGAGACCATCGCACCCACAACTATTATTAATAAATTCTCGCGGAATCAAAAAGTTAATTATGATTTCACTGTTACCATGCGACTCGGGACACGCTCTTTTAATCGTTTCCACCATCCCTGTTTCATGCAAGATCTTTCAGATCGTTCGAACAAATGCGGGCCATCAATTTATTTTTGCGCCCCCAACAATATTGTTCTATAGCGCAAGAAAAAAGGGGGAAAGGGGGTTCAAAAAAATGGGAAGAAAGTTTTTTTATGATTCAAAAGAATTGAAAAGTATATTCCTTAATATGTCATGCAGCGATAAAATCGTTAAAAACCTTCTTCGTCAAAAGACATTATAATCTTCAAAAATCAATTTATGATACTTATTAAGTCAATTTTAGAAAACAAAGACTAGATTTTTAAAATCTGAATATGTAAAACGATCATCATTTTTTGGATGTGGCACCACATCCAAAGATTTTCTTTTAATGAGAATTAGTTATCTAATTACTCAACATATGAAACCGTATACTGATGGCGGAATTTTTAAGGAAGCTATTGCAATTTTTGCTAAAGAACGTTGTTCTCAGAATAAACAAGGTATAGTCAAAAAATTAACACTCAGCAATGATACATTTGCTAAAGAATTGAATCTAATTCGGATAGTATTCTCACAAGCTTATGAAATAATTTTTATGCAATAACTTTTTTTAGAGCAGGAAAAAAGTTCTTATACTTTTCATTTGCCATTGACTGTTCTAAAGATATTACAGACGTATAACAATTAATTTTAAGAACAGATACCTTAAAATTCTTGAGAACCGCTGGTCCAGATCATCTGCAGATTCCAATCGACTTGAGTTTAGGTCGAGACAGCGCGGTGGCTTTCGACTATTCTCTTAGTTACTTACCTAGCTAGCATCTAATTTTGTTTTTGATTAGTTACTAAATAAAAAATTTGAGCAACAGAGAATGTAAAGATTTGTTGTTAATCCTCACAATAACCATTTTAGGACGTGTTTTATTTCTTGCACCGTCAATATAATTTTTTGATAAATCTTTGTTTAAATTATTTTCCTCGAATAAAGGGAATATGAAACAAAAAATTCTTATCAAAGCCAGCCGTAAATTCGGAGGAGGCGGCACAATGGTTTAGGGCCTTTAGCCATATCGGGCTCTTTTCGTTCATATCACCACAAATAATTACATTGCTGAAAGACTGAAGGTTTTGAATAGAAGGGCTCCATTTATGAGGACATGACGAGTGATGAGGCATGTACATATTGATGAGTCTTCTAATTAATGACCCTGTTGAGACAGTTATAGTTGTCATTTCAATCACTGGATCATTATCAATTAGCGAGTAAGCTTGGGAGGTACAGTTAGTGAACAGAATGGATTTTCTAATAAGAGTTAGTAGGCTATCCCCATTTACAGGTCTGTCCCCCGGACGTATGAGTAACCAGGGAAAGCGATTTTGGTCGAGAGCTTCGTTTCTTGAATGTCAACATTGTGCTTCTTCAGGAAGGAATAAAGTTCAGCAGTCTTATGAGCAATCCCATTGATGTTGATCTGCAAGATACGTAATAGGTTCTTCTTGCTGGGTCCAGGATTTGGTTCAATGTCTCCGGAAAAGAGAAGGGTGAGTTTGATAAGCAAAGAGGACCTTGGGAGAAACGCCTTCGCGCCTCCTCTGCTGCCACCGACGTCACGGAATCAATCCGATCCGACAGGGGAGTAGTTGTGGGGTCTTTTCGTAGTATGAAACTTTTTTCATAGTATGAAATTTTCAAAAATGATTTTTTTGATTGTTAACTTAGCTAGGAAATAAAATATTAATAGGTTATAATGGACTTAAATGTGGTCACTCTCAACACTTGGTTAATAGCCATTCGTTATAGCGAATAGGGGAGTCCCGATACCCTTCGTCTCCAAAGACAGAAAAACACGAATGGAGGCGATTGGGGAGACACTTTCAAACTGTCCTTATAACGTAGTTTGTCTGCAAGAAGTATTCTAATTATTGACTAATAATAGCTGTGGGATATTAACGACTACCACCTTATTGCTAATACTGCTAGGTTTCGTTATTCTCACTACTTTCTGAGGTATGGAAAATTAGTCATTCATTAAGTGGTTTTTCTGGGTCGGGATTAGCCGTGTTTTCTCGACATGAAATATTGTGGATATCCTTTTATAAATTTACCATGAATGGATATCCTCATCAAATCACACACGGCGATTGGTACGGCGGGAAGGGTGTCGGAGTCGTCAGAATTGATTTTTATGGAAAAACCGTTGATATCTTCAATTGCCACGTTTTTTGTGTTTTATGACACTTCAAGACTATTGCCAGTTATTCGGACACAAATTCCTTTGCTGTGGACAGGAGGGCACAGTTCTATCAGCTGGCCTGTTTTATAAATCAGTGCCACCAGTCGTCCGATGTCGCCATTCTTGCGGGGGACCTCAATTCTCCCCCTCAAAATGAAGATTTCTCATTTTTAAATGTTCTCACCGATTTGCACGATTCTTGTTCTGATCCAAAGGTGGATTTGACTATAAAATGTTGTTAGTTGGTCACATTTGGATTTCCGGGTAACCCTTACTCGGGAAATAATTCCGGATCACGCATTGACTATTTGCTTTACCATTCCAATTACAGTAATCTCATTTTTGTAAAGTTAGAGTGTTCGGTTACGCGATTTGGGACTACTTTTAAGGAAATTGGAACCACTAAATGTTGGTATTCTGATCACGTGGGGTATTTTGCGACATTTTTGATTGATTTTAACGAGAAATTAAAAACTGTAAACACAAATATTGGCTGCAATAAAGGCCCTATTGAAGACGCCGAACAGTTATTTCAGGAAAATATGAAACCAAAGTTATATTTCCGAGGCGTGTCTGTAATTGTCGCATTAATGGGACGTTTGCAGTTTGTATCGTTTTGCAGTTTGTATTTCCTGAAAATCATTACTCCGTTCCTATGATAACTTTCTTATTTCCCTTGCTGGTTATGACAGGATTGTATTTCTATATTATATCTCGCACTGATGCACGAACTACCTGTGCCTTCTACCACGAACTCCTAATAAATTATAAATCCAAGTCATCGCCTAATTACTAGGGCAACCAATTGCAATTTTTTGCAATTAAATATAATTTAATTAAAATTCGATAAATAATAAAGTAATGAATAGACATTAATTTTAATTATATTTTTATCGATTTAAATTTGCAATTTTTGCAATTTTTTGTAGTCATTTTACAATTTTTTGCAATTTTTTTAATTAAAAAAAATTTTTTTATTACAAAAATATAATTATAAGTAAAAGATTATTAAAACGTGTTTTAGTTGTTTGTTGTAATGGGTAAAGGACAGTGTCACAGAAAATTTCATTTTATGCAAGAAATTCCCCGAGTTTGTTATTGACAGTGAGGGGAATTTATTTTTGCTCCAATTGCTCAACTGTTGTACGGTGTGACACAAAATTTTTTGTTGATGCGCACCGTTCTTCAAAAAAAACATTTAAAAGCACACAGTATTTCTTTGAATTTAAATTTATAGAATGGACAAATTCATCTCAGAGTTCACAAACATTTCTTTCGGCGATAACGGATACTCGAAAGGATTGGGGGATCAAAGTAACACAAGCGTTTTTGGAGGCAAACATACCAATTTATAAATCACATCCTTCCCTCATACGGCTTTTTGAGCAGGAAACATATCCTTTGCCATCTGAATCATCTTGCAGGTTTAATGTTAAAGAAATATCAAAATATAAAATTAATACCATTCAGACTCATTTACTGTTGTTTTTTTTAAGTTATTCAATAGTGGGGAATGGTGTTTTTTTTGTTTGTGATGAAGCCCAATCAATGGAACTCGTTTTTTAATTACTTTGATTGGGAAAATCTCCACTCCAAAAATCTTCATTTAGTATCGTGTACCAATCTATATTATCCGCCACTACTACTTCAACAATTGTGTTGAGGTGACAAGTAATAAAGAAATTTTCTATTGAACGTGAAAATTTTATATTATTCGTTACAGATGGGGCGAGATATATGACCAGTGGTATATATAAATAATTTAATTTTAGCTGGGGCATCAATGAAATTGATATACCAAAATCTTTTCCACGTGACTTGCGTGTCACATTTATTGCACAACTGTGCTCTAAAGATTAAGGCATACTTCGCAGATGTTGATGATTGATTTCGTCTATAAAGGCTGCCACAGTCAAAACAAGAGACGTTTGGAGATGTTTTCACGAATCGGAAATCCACCCGAAGTTGTGGTTACAAGATGGGGAAGCTGGCTAAAAGCAGCAAAATATTACTCCCAGAATCTTCCAGAAATTATTAAAATCGTATCTGAATTTGAAGGAGATGGAGTTTTAATACAAAATGTTTTAGTTTTTAATTATTTTAGGCAAAAAAAATCAGTGAATAATCCTACGTTGTTTTCCAGCTTAACCCAATCAGTTCAAATTATTTGGGATTAATTGAAATGATTTCAAATACTGAATGCTTGATTACTCCATTGCAACAGCTTATGGTGATCTAAACACCCTAGACTTTACATCAGATCCATGCGACATAAAATCCTATATATCAAAAAAGCTTGAGAAATCAGGAATACTAAGTATTCTTGAATTCTCAAATAAGAATCTATCGCCAGAAGTTTATTCACATCTCAGAAAATGTAGCGCAAGTTCAGCATCTATCGAAAGGGCAATATCTCTTTTGACGAAAATTCTTAGTAAAGAGAGGAACTTTAAACCTGAAAATGTTCAGGAATATTTGATTTCCTATTACAATAAATAATTTCGTTAATTTTTTGCATAATGTAATGTTTACAATTAAAAAAAATTATTTTTGCAATTTTTTACAATTTTTAAAATTCATTTTTGCAATTTTTTTATTAAAAAGTGCAATTTTTTGGTTGCCCTACTAATTACTATAACGAAAAATAGCCAGTTAATATATAATTAATAAATATGGTTTTCTCACCTTTTACGTATTTTTTGAGCTATTATTGTGGTCTAAGAACACCATCTAGTGATTTTGTTAAAGTGTCCTTCTTGGGGGAGGGAGGAGATTGTGAATGAACTGTCCTTGATTAGCAATGGTAGTTTGTGGTTGTATTCTAGTTAGATATTTCCTAATCTGGTCAGCGCAGTAGCCCAAAGAATGTGGCCGAGGGGAATTGCTCCATTCCTTCCTCATATTCACTATAATGATCGTATTCAATATTAATAAACATTACTCAATGTCTGTGGGATATGTTTATTGCTAAGGTGCGCACAAACATAAGCTTCTCGAAATCAATTAAATAAAAAATAATTTTCAGTATTTCCTGACAACAATGATAGATAAAGATTGTACTTTTTCTTTACAAATTTTGACTACCTGATCAAAAAAGGGATTGCTTTACTACTATATCTAGTTCTAATATGGGTGTTACCCGATTATAGTTTAGCCCAGGGGTTCTCAACCTTTTTAGCTCAAGGGCCAAATCGATAATTAAGATTAGCTTCGCGGGCCGCACAAAAAATATTTTATATATTTTTATATTTTCCAAGCCGGTAACTCGCTTGCAATCCGAAGTGAAGCCACTGCTGATGCGTAATGAGATTTTGGACTCTTTTTTTTCTTTTTTTTTATTTCAGAATAAAAAATGCCACGCTAAAATAGTTTATTTAAAGTTTATTTTAGAATAGAGAATAAATAATTAAATTTTAACATTATTAAAAAATTAAAAAAGTTAGTTACTCTAGAGGGGCCGCAAAAAATCCTGGGGGCCGCATTTGAGAACCACTGAACTAAATTTTAATGGTTTGGTTGTGTTGTGATCTCATGTTTCTTAGGTTTTGACCCGTTTTGTCTCAGATTAAAAATTTTAATCTGAAAATTTCAAGTGACAATTTGAAATCCCGTAGATCTTGCCATCGTTAAGAAGATGTGCTGTCCTTCTGTAAGATGGTCCATTAATTTTTTGACGTTGAGTGTATTTCTCAATTCCGAAGTCGGCGTCATTTTATCACGTTTCAGTAAAATCCACGTTATCAGATGTAATGACGTTATAGGACGTAATGAATGTGAATTTTAATAAACTTTTAAATTTCTTAACAATAGTTTGTTGTCTAATTTTTTTTATTTGAAATTAGGTTTTAAATTTAGTATTTAATTAGCAGCAGAGGATAAGATGGAATGGCAATTCCCACGCAAGATGGCTATTGATATGCGTTGGAAAAGCCATGTCCGTTCCCGACGATCATTTCTCCTTCTGCTTGCCAGGTCCCCCAGTTTAATAAGGAATTTTTTAGTTCTGGGACCGAGGACTCCCGACGTCTCCACTGCGATCGGGGCAAAGATATGGCGGTGAGATAATGCACTGTATTTCTTGATTTTTAGCGTTTCGGCCAGGTTAGCTGCGGAGCCCGGCTCTGCGGCTGACGTAAAGATGTTTCCGGCAGAGAAGGTGTCCGTGCAAGTTGCGTCCCAGATGAGCGACTTGCCATTTTCAAAGGGGAAAGTCGTTAGGCCGTCAGGACGTTTACCATCCTCCCGAACCAGGCCAACCGGTTCCAACTGTGATGGGAATCCGGCAGTTTCAAGAGTCCGCTTGACTATGTCGTTCAGGGCAGTATGTCGAAGGGGGCGTTTGGAGCCTTTCTAGCACGATAATGGATGCAATCCAAAGAGGTCAACGGTCGATCCGCAGCGGCACCGATGTTCCCGGCATACGTTTAGCCCCAGGCGCAATGAGACGCTGATCCTCATAGGGTCTATGCATCGTCTAATAATGTTCCAATAGATCCCATAGGGATGGCGGTCAACCAAGCCCCCGAATATGGTTGCGAGGCAGCCAATAAACAAGCCAAGCGATGTTGGTTAAGCTTAGGCTTGAGGTTGTTCGACTTCTGATTGCAGAGAATCCTGTCCCATTCGTCTTGTGCGTGTGTATTCTGCGGAAGCTCAAGAGACATCCCAAGCCAGCGACTTTCTGCGGCGACAGACTCTGAGTCCATAGGAGATTCGGTAGCGGGTTGGAGAATCGACAATTAAAATTAAAACAATAAAAATTACATTTATTGATTTGTTTACGGTCAGCTGCTATTTGCGGCAGTCAGATCAATAAAACAATTACGAGCTAACTTGTTAATTAATTTACAAAAGTTAGTGGACGAATAAAATACCACTGGGCCGTAGATTGGCCAACACTGACATACAAAATGACCTTATCAACCAAGATATTTTTGGTAGCCAATTCTTTATTCTAATTATGGTTGTATTCTACACCTGAGAACCCTGTTACTAGTCTATACACCTTATAAAATTATTCAAATTTTTAATTAATAAAATTCAAGCATTTTTTCCAATTGCAACAACCTCATTTATCTGAAATGGCAAATGAGAGAACAACAGTCATTATTATTGGTCAAACTGGCTCTCATCATAAGTAGGCAACGGTCCCGTGGGGTTGATGACATCATACTGCCTCTCTGGCAACTGGCCCTTCTGGAATGGACTAGAGCATCCGATTCCCTGCCTTTCTCTCCATCTAAAACAGCACGAACTCCTGTCTTTATTCGAACAACCGGTCTGAGAAATATAAGGCATAGTCAGACATCCCGCCTGACTGAACTCGGAAGGTTCATTGGGGGACGCTCTTCGAGTGCTGCTGGGAACATATACGACTCCCTCACATCCGCCAACGAAATGCATTTTGAGGACTTTTTGCTTTGGCGATCTATGCCTAAGGGAAAAGTAGATCACATTGTTTTGGGATGTGACGGGCCTGGGGGTTCCTGGACTGTTATTTTTAAAAGAAATATTATTTTTAGAGAATGGAAGACTCCTCCGTCAGATCTGTGAGCACTTTCCGTGACCTTGAATTGCCAGGTATGGACAGTCAATCATGGCTGAGATCACAGGAATGGTACTAAGTGATAGAAACTTGTAGTCATTCTGTTGAATTAACAGATCCAAAAAGATATCGACCAACAGTTGATACTCTCCAGAGGTATTACTCTCAATATCCATACGTGGTTGGCATTACAGAGCACCAAAGACCTCCATTTCTTGTCCAATCTGTCCAACAAGTCCCTGCATGTCCCACTGACTGTCCTTCTGAGACATTCAATGACAAATCTCTCAAAATAGAGTGGCAAGTGATTGGAAAGTACAGTCAAACTGGCCAAGAAGTGGTTTTCCGAGCTCGTCATATCATCCTTGCCCTCGGAAGGTCACACGACAAAATCAAACTGCAAGTGGAGACCAAATCTGGGTCAGAATGTCCTCTCATCTCATCCCTCGAAGAATTGAGGACACTCACATACAATCACCCTCTCCTTATTGTCGGTTCTGGATTAGACGCCGCGGATAAAATTCTTTTCTGCCGACGGAATAATATTTCCGTGATTCACGTTTACCGCAAAACTTTTGAGGCTGCCTCTGAATTGTACGCCCCAATGGACCCCCTGACTTACCCCGAGTACATCTGGATAAGGGACCTCATTCTATCCAAACATATGGAAGAGGACTCTTGGACCTACACAGCCTTCGACTCCTCTTTGGTCTCCTACCTCGACGTGGGTCACCAAGTGTGGGTGAAGGGGATCGACAACTGTCATTTCTTTACTGTGTTGGCCTGTGGAGTGTTGCCCTGTCTGGGATACTCCCCGCACGTGTTAGAGGACTTTTGTGGACTGTCGGTTGAGGATTTAGTCATGGACTCCTCCACATATGAGAGTGTTCGATATCCTCGACTTTTTGTGCTTGGATCTCTTTCGGGGGACAGATTTGTTCGTTTTGCTAAAGGAGGGGTCATTTCTGCTGTCTCAAACATTCTTTCGTTTGAAAACTCGCAAAAATCTTAACATTTCATATTTTTGACTCAAAATAGCAAAAAATAAGACTGATTAGAAATTCAGGAAATATTAGTAATAATTGACTAGTTTTTATTCTATCAGTAAGGAATGAATGATCTTACTTAGCATTTTGCCGTTCTCCCATTTGGTGAACTTGAGGGCCATTTCGTTACGTTTTGCTGCCTCCAACTGGTACTCGGTCTTGAGACATTTGCGTACTATTTGTGCACATATGTTTGAGTAACGGATATAACTTAGATTTTGATTATTATTAGCACCTTAATCCTGCATCACGCCAGAAAGACATTGTTCACTACGAGTCCGGAAAATATATTGATATTAATTAATTACATTAAACTTGAAAATTATTATTATTAAATTCATTTTTGCAACATATGGTCGCCTCCAAATATACGATGAATAAGACCGGGGATAGGGCGTCTCCTGTTTGTTTTGAATATTCTGGATTTCTGATTTCCGAGCTGGATGAATAGTTGAGTGGAGGAGAGTAGATAACGAATTATTTTGATGCAATCTTCCTCGAGTAGTTTTTGAAGCTCATCAGGAGCAAATTTCATGAGCTCTGCATTAACATTATCTGGACCTGAAGCTTTTGAGTTGTTTAGTCTGGTCACAGATTTTTCAGCAAGGTTTTGTAGCTCTATTTCGTAATTTTTCTGACATTTTTTCTTGATTTCTCGCATGATTATTTTTCTTTAAATTTTGAACTCAGCTGCTTTCACTTGGCTGTGAGTGTTTATATTTGATACGTATATCCTTTTGTAAATGAGAAAGGTAATCTATATGCGGGTCATGTATTCCTTTGAAGATTTTGGGAATTGTCCCAATCGTATGTTTAGCCGCTGATTTTATTTTGTTTACGGGTTTATTCCATAAACTTCCAGTAAGTAAATTGAGATTTATCGATTCTATGGTTTGTGATATTTTAGCTGAGTAGTTATTTCTGTAGACAGGATTGTTTCTTAAGAGTTCGACAGCAAATCTTGCTTATCTGTGTCCGTTTTTGACTCTATTAATCCAAAATCTTCTTTTTAGGAGAAGTTTGATTACCAATAGTTTATGGTCGTTCGATGTTAGCGTTCCTCCATATGTTCTGGCGAATATTATTATAGTTGATTTAAAATCTTAAAAATATACTAATTTTTCTAAGTTTTAGTAAAGTTTTTCGGGAAAACCTGTTTTTAAGTTTTTTTAGTCACAAATGTCATTTTATAAATTAAATAAAAATCCAATATTCGATCCATCATTTGTAAAGTTGCCAATCATCCATAATTTATAAGTTTTCAGAAATAAATTTAATCATTGACAAAATTATCATCAAATGATAGATAAGGAGTGGCAAACGCCCTGACGGCATGTCCACCTCCCCTACGAGCAGGGGAAATCCCTTATTTGGGATTCTACCTGCTCGGACACGTTCTCGCTGGAAATCTCGCGCTGTCCGCCGCCAATCCTGGGCACGCTTCCAGGCAGGCCGAGGAGCGAAAGATTCTCAAGTACGGCCACCTGTCCAACTCGCTGCTCTTTACTCCAATTGCCTTGGAGTCCTCCGGGATCTTCGGTCCAAGACACTCCGCTTCCTTCGCTCGCTCGGTCGACGGATTTCAAGGACTAGTCACGATCCAAGAGAGTTTTCTTGGCTCCTGGAACGTCTGTCGATTGCTGTGATCCGAGGAACGTCTTCGCCATTCGCGCGGCTGGTCGGGTGTCTCGTGAGGCCTTTAACTAACTTAGCTATCTGTAATTTTTGTCTTGTTTGTTATTTTAAACTTGATAAGGAGTTATCCTGACAGATCAAGGTCTTTTTTTCCAGGAAACATTTAAAACACTTGCTAATTGCCTAAATAACAATGACGTAATAACTAAACAGATTTATTGAATTATGAATCATGTTAAATATTAGCACTGCAACATCAACGTTATCGAAAATTTTGCTACAAGTCGAGTACAACAAATACAGGCATTTCTCGATAGCGAGTCTCAATGGTAAGGAAGAGGGAGGCCACCCCAGATCCGAAACACGTGGCCGAGTACACAATCATGGAGAGTGGCAAAGATGTCCTCAACAAGACCTAAATTTAGAAAAATTGTGATACTTGTCCCACGAAGGGAGTCAAAAGTCCTCCAATTCTGGAAAAAGCCGAACCAATGCCCAACGCCATTCCACGAACGATGGTGGGATAGACCTGAATTAGAAACACAAATCACTTCGATGGTGTACAAAAAGACCGTGTTGATGAGCAGTGTCGTGGAAGCTCTGATAAAGAAGATGACGACCGCCTGTGCAGTGTGAGGCATACAAATAGCCATAATCCCAAAGAGGACTCCATTCGAGAACAAAATACCCGTAAGCGACTGTCGTCTCCCCACAAACAGCAACATTACCCAATTTATAGGAATGGCTAACCAACTAAGCACACAATCATACCAAGGAATTCCCCGAGAGTTGAAATCACTAAATAAACCATTTCGGATGATGTCGTATGCGAGCAATACGAAGAAGTATGATGTTTAGTTCTGCCTGCAGTGCCACAGGCCGGGAGGTTGAATATCTCTGAAGAGGCCAGGACCATTCCATAATAAGAAAAGGCAAAGGAGAACCACATCAAGGGAATTATAGATGACACCACTTTATACCCCGGGTAAAACAAATCAGTTATTTTTCCGCGTTTATCCTTTAAATTAACAAACCTTATCTACAATATCCACAATGGGGAGGAGAGTTCCGCGAGGGAGTGGACGTTTGTTGACTTCGGAGGCTCTCATAAGAATATCCTTTGCATCTTCCTCACGCCCGGCTGCCAAAAGGAACCTCGCAGATTCGGGAAGCAGCTGTGATAACGTCATTTATACATACTCGGAAGAGGAAAATAGACAAGCCGATAGGAATAGAGGAGAAAGCGACCAACCATCGCCAGCTGAGCCTCGGCAAAATAATTGCAGCCAAAGAAATTTCAAAAGCAGTTCCCACTGTCCATAGACCAGTTAAGACCAAATAAACAGTCGATCTCTTGTCGGAAGGGAGGTACTCTGCCAGAAGAGTAGAGCTACGAATGAAGGCACGTGACAACCCCTGAGCAGACCCGGCTATGGAGAACCCAACCAAACATCTGAGAAAAACAAGCCAGAAGTAGCTGGGACTGAGGGAGGACAGAAATCCGTAAAAAAAGACATTGATTGAAGACAAGAAAAGAGCCTGCCACCTCCCGAATTTGTCGGCCACGTATCCCCAGAAAAGAGCCCCGAAACACATCCCGACAAACACGAACTAGGGACTCCACAGAGAGAACAACAGTGGTTATGAGGGCTACTTCGACGTCATTCAACATCCAATAGCAGCGGAGAGGAGGAGAAAGGACTGCCAGAAGCATCATTTCCATGGCGTCTGTACACTTAACTTTTTTCCTAATTTGTGTCATTACCAGCAAAATAGCGACGATTCCGAGAATTTTGAATTGGAATTTCCCCATTCCTATGGAGTCGATTGCTGTTTCAACTGAGTAGAACTCTGATGGTTCTCCGTCTTCGATGAGGTTGACCGCACTGAGGTCCTCACTCTCCTGAGAATATTACTAAATGTCACCATTCAATCAATTCTAATTAGAAATAAATTGATTTTACTTTATTAAAATGAGGGTTTCCCAATGTATTATATTCCTCATTATTTAATATAATATATCATTTTTATTTTGTACAAAATTGACAATTATACTTATAATTTCATACAAAAAATAAGAATTATAAAGTTTCGCAATAAAAAAGTACACTTTTTTCAAAATAAAACTCAAAATATTTTCAATTGGATCGAACTTTGAAGTTTTTTTTTATTGAAAACTCAAAAATATACGCATTGAGCCTTTTGGATTTACCCACAAGGACGATCTTTACTAGTTTCCACCTTCAGTCCTAACTGTTTAATCCCGTTTTAGAGTAGCATCAAGTCCTCGTTCATTATTAGGGGTTCTTTGACGTTTTATTGACCGTTTACTGCACATTTTCTTACTTTCTGAGGTGATGTTAGTTCAATCAATATAAATCTTAAGTGTCATTAGTGAGGTACCCAACAGAATATATTCGTAGTATCCTATGTCATGTCCTTCTATAATTGGGTCAGTCGATATCCAAATCGTCCTGTTACTGTGAAATAATGAATGATCTAATGAATTATTCTGTGAAATAATGAATTATTCTATGACTGTTACAGGAATCTGGGTTGGTTCCTTAGTCTGAATTATATCAAATATCACAATTTTGAAAATAATCATATTCTTTTCAATCTGAACTGCATGTTTTATTTTAAAATACTAATTTTTTTACTAAAAAATAAGGTGTATTTCATTTTGCAACATTCGTTCACTTTTTTATCTTTTATTTTTTTGGCAAACTGTGCTTTTGTTATTTATTAACCCCAATTTTACAATCATGTAAGATAGGGGTCGACAAATACTTTTGTAGAAAAAAAAATTTTGTAAAATTTGAACATTTCGTCGAATTGAAGAGTCACTTTTTACCACTTGTTCAAATCAAAAATCCAATAATAATTAAAAATTCATTTAAAAAATAAAATTAATTAGTTGCATTAATGAGAAATGTGATTCCTCATTTATTTGGAGAATTTATGTTGTCTAGGCCGTAACTAGTCAATTTTAATCTGAGGGATTCGAGTGTGTAATTTTTTTCTTAATTCGATATAATTCATGTGCAAAAAACTTTGTTCAAAATATATAAAAGGACCAAAATATTATCAAAATTCCATATAAAATTTTTTTAATTCTAAAGAAATCCAAGTTTTGAAAATCATGTCTTCAGGTTTTTTAGTATAACATCAATATCTCTCTAAATTTTACTAAATAATTTTTCTTCTCCAAGGTTTCAAGTTCGTTTGAAAAGCGAATAATCTTTGATGCCTATAATTCCTTATATGTTAAGTCTAATAGTTGGATTTCGAACTCAGCTGTGTTAATTTAAATGGCAATTAATCTAAAGTGCTAGTTAGCTTATAAAAAATTTATAAAGAATGATAGAGTTGTCTTTTCTTTTCTAAAATCATAAAACCTATAAATATTTAAACATTCATTTTGAATCTATCAATGAAAGATTAACTATTTTAAGATTAAGCATAAGAAAGAGAATTTTTAAAATTTTACAGCTTTCTTTCGTGAATCATCATTTGGATAAAACGGAAAGCTATTACTGCAGACATAATAAAAAGAAAACGTAATCTTAATTAACAATATATTAATATTGACCCTTTTTTGAAAAAGGAGTGGAAAAATGTATTTTTCATATATTTTTATATATTGGAAAAACTGTCGTGACAAAACAACTGGAGAAAGTAAAAAAGTCTGAAATGTATTTGAACTTCCATCTGGACACCTAAGGGGACGTGCATACAAAGTATCCCCAGCATATTTGAATAAAAGTAAGAATTTGTGCGACAAAATATTCCGTTTTGTCGTTTATAAAAATAATGTCATGTTCTGCTTTGGATTTTTTAGTAAAGCGGAAGCATTGTCGAAGGGTGTGGTCAAAAAGACGGTCAATTCTGAATAAACCAACAACTTATAAATTATTCATATAAAATTAACGACAATTTATGTTTTTCCTTTTCCAACAAGTTTGTAGAGCTCCACTAATAAAAAATTGAGAGAAAAATTGGTATTTGACTTGATATTTGACTGAAACCTATTTCTGTATTCCCCTATTTAATTTTAAGAAGAATATTTTAGTCTTCCTTTTAGCTTGAGCATATCATCTTTATACAGTTTTATATGCTATTGGAAATGAATTTTTGTCTTAATAATATTATGTTTTCATTTTATGATACTTTTTTCCAGAAATGACTCAGACAGTCCATAACCACATAATGCAACCGCAATTCAAAATAATTATCGCAAAAGACAACAATTCCAGTTTAAACAAATTACGATGTGAAATTTTAACGTCACATTATTATGAAATTTAATTGAATAATCCGATCAAATTGCCCACAGAAAGTTAAGAATTTAACTGCATTAAATGATTGAAAAGAATTTGTTAATTTAAAAATAGTTTAAAGAATATTTCCGCAATTTTCACAAATTTCTTCTCTCATGAAAAGGCAGCAGAGGACTCCTAAAGGAAAAAATAAAATAGCCATAATTATTCCACAAAAGCTGAAACTCCACGTCCGCAGATGACACTAAAAAATAAAAACCAGAAATAAAGGACCCCGCAAATTGGACATCCGTAATCCTGTACAACTCTAGAAGACACCAAGTAAGTTTTTTCAGTTGGTATAGAATATTGCTTTTCTATTACTACTTCAGTATAAGTGGCTAAATAATATTTTTAGGTTTAATTCTTACGAGGTTGTGAGCTAAAATTAGAATTCATTCAATAGTGTACAAAGAAAAAGATACCACAACTAATTTAAAAATATTTTAAATATTAATTAATAAAAAAATATTTATTAGTTAGCATTTTTTTAATTTTTCACAAAAAAACTTTCTCTAAGTACACCATCCAAATTTATGACGCAATTGATCATTTTACGCAATTAATCATATTTCCATTCTCATCCGTTTTAATGTAACTTTTTTTTAAATGTCACAGTGTAATAACTATCGACCGTTCTATTCGATTAAAGACTATATTTCCGAACGGCAAATATCCATCAAATGAAAGTTTTAAGCATTAAAGATGAT
Organism: Octopus sinensis; assembly: GCF_006345805.1. Lineage (NCBI taxonomy): Eukaryota > Metazoa > Mollusca > Cephalopoda > Octopoda > Octopodidae > Octopus > Octopus sinensis. The sequence continues at coordinate 54,231 of NW_021832605.1, read as the reverse complement.
TTTTGATTTCTTTTTTCAGATTTTTATCAAAATCGACTTTGATTCAATAGCAATTTTATCTAGCTTTAGAGATTTGTCAAAATTATTGTCGCAAATACGTCAAATCAACAACAAGAGATTATTCCGGAAGATATGGAGATTGTCAGAAGCATTAATTATGTTCATCATTTTCCTTTAAATTCAAGGACTCAACTGATTGAGATCGATTCGAGGAGAAGGAAATAATAGTTTCACATTTGAATTAGAAAAAATTGTATCAAAAAACATGCACTGGGCCCATTAATTTCATTAATAAATATCTTTTTAAACCTTATTAAACATTGTCTTCTTTTTCATTTTCACATTTTAACACAATAAATTTGGATAACTCTGCGACAAATGTGAAATCTTAGTCTGACAAAGCTTATTTACTCAATAGACTCGACAGATACCAATATCTATTTAAAAAATAAGAACGGCAATGTTCTCAAAAAATATAGAGAAAAATTATGTATAAAATTTGATGAAAACAAAATTAAATTCGGAAAGTCTCTTTAAAGCTATGAAAGAATTTGCTCTGTCTGTATTGATATTACAATGGATTGATTGATATCGAGCCTATGAAATTTGAACGAATGGATAAAAATGTTTTTAGAATCCTTACGGAAAATGATATTTAATTACGACCGCTAAACAAAAAAGGCTTTATTTACCTAGAAATAAACTCGGAAAAGCCCTCGAGTCTATCACCTATCTCCAAGTCATGACCTTCGTCACATTCATGTTGGATAAATCCAATTTCATGAACAATTGATTAATTTCATTGTTCTTATAATACATGTTTGTCGACTGATTGACAAATCTGATCAAATGCTTTTTCAATTTTTCATATCTTAGAACAAAAAGCCAATTACTGCTTAAAAAGGGCAGGAATTCCACGGTTCGTTAATTCAAAGAAAAAACACATGGCCATTATCGTAGAATTCATTTCCCGTAGGTACAATATTGAAAATGTTAATAATTCTAATTTTCGAAATATCCTCGTCTTGCTTTTCAAGGATAGATTTCAGGATGTTTTATTCTACATCAACTTTAACAAACATCGTGGTATAAGCCAGGGGTCGACAAAAGCGAGCTCGCAAGCTTCCTCTCAGAGAAACTTGTCATCCACAAATTCATGAACAAAAATAAGAGTTACAGCATTTCTCAGAGAATACTACAATTAATTTGTGGTTATGCTCCAACGAAGATTAAAGCCTTTTTGAAACTTAGCAAAGAAAATAAATTTCGTACATGTTGAATAAGATTACTATGATGTGCATCTCTGCAGTGTTTTCAAAAGATACACACAATTCCCTTACCACAGTAATCCTTGTAGGTTTCCGTGTAGAAATTAAATCCGGCACTTCCGAATGAATGTGGAATTGTTTAGTAAATCAATAAGTTCTCTCTTAATCTTCAATACAACATCGATGTACGCGTAGAAAAAATTTAAACGACTTTGCTAAATTCAAAAAACATCTTAAATAAATTATCGAAAATGAATTAGAAGTTAGTTTCTAAGAACAAAATCAGTTTTTAAAACAAGGAAAAAATAGACCGAATCTCCGTTCAAACCCAGAAAATGCTTTAAATGCATGTTTGTAATTCCCGATATGGTCGGGATTCACAGAATGATCGGGTTCAGTAGATCTTTAAAATCATAACACAGAAGATATATACTTGTTTCGACCTAAAAAACTGCACAAAACTTCGTAGGTCATCATAGTCACACCAAACTGTGGACACGAACGAAATATTCTCGCTAAAATGAGAAAAATAATACAACCCGCAGATCCTTTCCAAAAAGCGGAAAAACCTTCTTCTGCTTTAATCTTTCTTACACAATCGAAAATCCCGCCATAAGTTGTCTCCCCACTTCGGGCTGCCACTTGGAGACGAGTTTTTATGACGTCGGCAGGTGTTACAAGTCCCGCAGCAGGAGCCCCTGAACGATAAAACTTAAATAAAACAAACCTGCAATTGTTGCTGCTAATAATAAAGTAAAAATTGAAGGAACATTATCGCCTGAAAACTTATGTTTGAGATGGTTATAAAGAGGGAAATAAATGGCAGAAAATGGAATATCACGCAAAAGACAAGCCCTAGCCCCCTATTAATTTATATTCAATCAAAAATAAACTTTATAAAGTCCAATTAAGCCAATTTGTTTAATGACCTGAGCCGCAGTTAAATTAGACGTGTTTTGTAGCTGCCCTGCAACTTGCAGTCTGATTTTTACGATTTCTATCGGATTCGTGAATATTACTTGAGAAGCCCCCGCCTACCAATTTAAACATCTTAAAATGTATAAACCGAGGCTCCTGCGATAATTTCTCCGCCCAATGATATGCTTCCGTCAGATTTGTTAGTCAAAATCACGCGAATTAAATCATTAGTCTTTAAATTACAATTTTGATATCAAACACAAAGTTTTATTGCCTTTTCTGGGGCTACTCCAGCAAGTTGAGGTAATATACCCCTGTATAGTCCACGTACTCCCTCATTTCGAACTACTTTAAGAAAGCAGTCGACGCTATTTTTGTAAAATTCACGACTTTGTTCAGGAAAATGCATTTTATCAACGGAAATCCGCTGGTTCTGAATTCTCGTCTTTACAAGATCGATGGGATAGACGGTGAATGCCCCGGCCCCTGTTTAATGTATTTTCTCAACAAAACCGCCTGCGATTCCTCCAAGAATGAATATAAACAAGGCATCTCCCAGTTTAGACAATGAAGAGTTTAATTTTCCCAATTCCTTTTAATATTTGCATTTAAAATAAAAACATTGATTTTTTGTGACTGTCTATTCTCATTTTTGTAAAAATATTTTGCAAAGTGCTTAGTCTCGTTCTCGCCCTCAAGAAATCCAAGAATTCTGAAAGCTAATTGTGCTTGGGATGGAGTGAAATTATATTTGTCCATCAATTCAACTTTTATTTCCTCTAAAAATTGAAATCATTTTTTTAACTTTTTTCTTTATTCTTGATCAGCGAACCAAAAATATGAAAATTAAAAATCACAAAAATCCACGCGGAAAAGTCGTGAAAGGAAATAAATTCTTCATTCCGACAAACTTTTAGTAATAATTCACTGAATTTAGGATCAAATTCGGAAAATAAATCAGCAAAAATGTTGAGTTTTAGTTTTCCGTCAGAACCACAGAGATCTTTGTAAGTTTTTAAAATAAATAGTGGTCTATATAACTGAAATTCTATATCATGATCGAAGAGAGATTACTCACCTCTAATAGTTCACAAAATTCGTAAAAATCAACTGATCTTTCATAATTTTCACCAAAAAACTGCTTTTCAAATTCAACCTTGAGTTCTGACAACTTTTCTCCAAATAACCCTTTCCTAAACGTCACTATCGAAAGTTAAATTAATTTTATTACCATAATCTAATTCATTGCTATTCTTTGAAATATTTTTGTAGAGTATTGAGTATGGAAAATTCGGATCCCCTAAATCCTGTTCAAGTTGCAAAAAATCGTCGAAGGAGATTATCCTGGTATTCAATATTTATGGAAAGTACGTTTTTTGTAACATTTTGTTGATTTTATAGGTCATGGGAAGTCCAATAAATTCAGAAAAATTTTTCTCCGACATTATAGGCATTCCTTCTCTGTCAGTTTCAGTCGCATGCTTATTTTTTAAGAAATACAATTTACTTTACAAAATATTTCATATGCCCTTTCTTTATTCACCATTACAGAATAATTTTAAAAATCAAAATTTATTGTCAACAATAAATTAATAAGCCACAACGGCGTAATTTTTGGTTATATTGCTAATATCGTACGATCATACCACGCTATTTAATTTATTATGATAATTATTTATGCTAATTGTTAACTCAATATTTAAACTTTTTTAAGTAAAAGAAAGTGCAAAATACAGCGACCGAGATTCGCTGAAAAAGCCAGTTCTCTGGTAGTTTGTATTCAAGGAGATTTTTCTGCCAATGTCGCAGCCTTGCCGATTATTCCAGGGGTTTCGTTTCTGTACTTTTTGTCGTATCAGTACCAATCTCCACAAATTAATTATTATTATTAAACACCAAGACCACAACAAAAACCGAACAAACGTCACATGATGCCGATGCACTCAACAAGGGACCTCATCCTCGCTCGGTGTGTTTGCTGGACCTCCTTTGGCTAAAAGCAGCGTTAGGTTGACGTTTTTGTATAGCCATTGCTTTTACTTCCAGAATAATCTTCGAGAAGCTGATGGCCTTGTCGAGAGAGCTAAAGTTGTACAAATTGCAATTATTTAGTTTCGAGTTCAATATCTCCATGGCCAGTTCGGCGCATTATAATTGTATGGAACAGCAACTTTCCTGGTGACAATTTCCCTTTTGATCTTCATCGCGATCAGATTGTGGTCGCTTCTCGTTTCATAGAGGACTGACCACTCCGTAGTCGATGCAAGGGATGAAGAGCATAGAGTTACATTGAGTGACGTAGGTTTATCAGTCACTCTGAGTGGAATCCTTGTGTTCCTCGCAAGATCGTTCAGAATTGTTAAGGAGTTCAATTGGAAAAGTAAAGATTTCTCTCTCGAATGAGTTGACAGCCAAAGGGGGTGTTTCGCATTGAGGTCCCCGCATAAGATTACCCCATCGATGCGTGCCAGAATAGCTCCTTGGACAAGAACCGATCACTTCAAAGGAGACGTATATGAATTTCAGGTTATTTCTTATTAAAGTGAGCAGACCACCGTCTCCTTTCGTTTTCCGGTCCAGCCTGATAGCCTCGTAGCCCGGGAATGAGGGCGTATGATTGTTAGGAGATAGTTTGGTTTCTTGAAACTTTTTTAAGTAAAAGAAAGTGCAAAATACAGCGACCGAGATTCGCTGAAAAAGCCAGTTCTCTGGTCGTTTGTATTCAAGGAGATTTTTCTGCCAATTCAGGAGTGTGCGGAGTTCTCTGATCTTCCCTTTGATCCCGTTGATGTTTAGTTTGAGAGCCATAAATTGCTTTCTTCTTCTGCGGGCTGTGGATGTCATCCAGGTTGAATCAGTCTTAGGTAGAGTGCATCCTGGAACGAGAATATCGCCAAGGGAACGATTTTTGATGATTTTTCCCGATGGGCATTATGTGCCCCCTGAATGTTTTCAAATACGTCTGAATTGCGAGATTCAAGCGAATTGATGAACCACATAACGCCACGTTGATGATCAAATTAATATTTCCAGCCATTGACTGAACAAAGTGGGTTTTTAATTTCCTGGATTTCTTAATTCCATACTCCATGCATAAATGAAGATTTACAGATTCATTATTTTGTCGTGTCTTAGTCATTATTTCGCATTTGACCACATTTCGTCGCAAAGTGATCAAATGTTTTTTGGCTGAATTAAAGTGACTGCGCATTGCTCCATGCATTGTACAAAGATAGATTATGGCAATTCTTCGGTTCACGTTGAGTTATTTCCATGTGATGACAGAAGGTTACTCATGATGTTTTGATTAAAGCGTTTTAAAATTCCTTCTATAGGAAAATATTTTTTCTTTTATGTATTGTATCTAAAATACATTAAACTCTGCATAGATTTCGTAAAGGCAACATTGTGGAATTCTGACAAATATCCGATTGCAAAATTTTTGAAGGTCCATATAAGTAAAATAGCGATTTAAAATTTTTGAAAACTACATTTAATAGTTTATTGAAAAACAAAAATTAACATATTTCACAATTTCAAGTGACTTTCTGATTATGTAATTTTTAACAATGAAGTAGCTGTCATCACTCAGTTTTGGAGCACTTTAAAAATTTATTCCCCAGACCAAAATCAGATGAATCAGGAATAGCGTTTTGTTAACAGATTTTTACTAATCACATTGTTAAAACGATAAGCACGAAGTGTAGCTTTGAAAGCACGCTTTTTAAGAGTATATATGTGTTTGACGTCTGAAAAAACCCTTATATCGACGACCTGACCCATGATTCAAAAATTTCCATGAATTTTACGTTAAAATTAGGTTTAATTCAATTAAAAATAGTTGCATTCATCTATTTAGAATGACTAGACAGTTTTGGATTCTTTGGTCTGTACTTTTTTACTATAAAAGATAAGTGAAAATAAGACCTTTATTTAAATTAACTTTTTATAATTATTGTAGTCACTTTCGCGATGCCATGGATCATGACAAAGCTTGTGCAGCACAGGAAACAAAACGAGTAATTAGTTTATTCCATTTCCCGCGATCTTGGGCGACGTCCCGTAGTGCATCGAGATCGTCCCCGTCTTTCAATTCTTTACCAGCCCTCTTTAGGTCTCTATCCAGCGTACCCGGGAGAGTATTTCTTGGTCGCCCACGGAAACGTTGGCCTCCAGCTTCGAAATAGCGGCGTTTGCCGGTGCATCCAAATCCATCCTTAGAATGTGTCCAAACAGCCTCCATCTGCATTCGGTAATTTCGAGTGAGATTGGTTTGCTTGATGTTCTGGCATAAACTGTTCTGCTATTCAGCTTTGAATGCCACTTGGAGGCTAGAGTACGTCGGACGTGATTTCTATGGAAAGAGTCTAGGTTATCATTGTCTGTAGCGGAAAGTCCCCAAGTTCCGGCGTTATATAGAAGTATAGGCTTCACTAGTGAATTGTATAGTCGTATCCGTGTTTTTGTGCTGAGTCCTTTGCGTTTTAGCCAATTTTCCTTCAAGCTGCGTAGTGCACTGTTTGAATGTGTTTTTCGCATAATCACGTCTTGTTCGTCTCCCAATAAAGATCCGAGTTTCTTTACTTTTCTCCAATGTTCGTCCAGCTTAGACTTCTGTCTTGCTAGTTCAGTAAATTCTGTTTTCTCCACATTTACATTGAGGAACCACTCAGCAAGTCTATTTGGCATCACCTCCAGTAGGCTTTCCAGAGCGTCCCTGTCGGAGGAAATAAAATCCACGTCATCCGCGTATGCCACCACATTGATCTTTCCTTCATAGTATGGTTTTAGTTCTCTCAATGCAGCTTCCAGATATATGACAAACAGTATAGGAGATAACGGATCTTCTTGAGGTGTTCCAGATGTTGTTTCAAATAGTTTAGAGCACTTGTCTCGTACCCTGACCGATAGATAGGTTTCTGATAAAAGTGCCCTGATCATCCGAATAGAAGATTCATCAAGGAATCCTGCAAGGACTTGCATTAATTTTTGACGATTAATCGAGTCAAAAGCTCTTGACATATCAATGCCAAAAATGTATGTCGCATTTTTGAACCTTTGAATGGCGTAACAATGCCATCTATGGGTCCACACGATGTCAGAAGTCGATCTTCCTTCCCGAAATCCGCTGTGAAAAGCGGATATAAATAGTTCGGTGCGAGGTTTTATTCTTTCTAGCGTAATGATTGCAAGAACTTTCCGTATGCTATTCATAAGAATTACTGGCCTCAGATTCTCCACTTTTCCCTTAGCTTTGTTCGGTTTTTGGACAGGGACCAGTATCCCTCGTCCAAGGGGTAAATGGTTGTTTGTTTTAAACATTCCGTTGAAGAGGTCCGCGATGAGGACATATAGCTTTTCACTTCCATACTTGAGTAGCTCTGGTCCTAGTCCGTCTGGTCCTGGGCTTTTATTGTTTTTGAGTTTAGCACATGCTCTTTGTATTTCTGCAGGAGTTATTTCCAACTCCAATTTCCTTAGATGCCCGGTATATCCATCAATTTCTTTGCTGTTGGATCTAAACAGTTTCTCGAAGTGGCCGGCAATTAGTTCTGCTAATTCTGCGGAATCTGCAATTCGTCTTCCATTTTTGTCATTTATGATTAGTGGTTGTCTGTGTTTACGTCCTCGTAATAATCTGATTGCCTCATAATATCTTCCATTGTCTTTCAAGGCTTCCATGGCCTTAATCTGTATCTCAGCCTCCTTCCTTGACATATAGGAGACGCACTTCTTGATCTTCTTAATATTCGATCTTTCCCACTAAGTTTTTCTTTGATGTGCTTGTCCTCCGTATTTTAATATTGTAGCCAAATAGATTCTTGTTTCTTAACAAGGAGCGATATCTCATTTGTTCCATTTGGTGATGTGGTAACCATTTCTGTGTCCATGAGCTGTTTTTCCGCTGCTCTTCGTATTGATTCCTGGATTTGTCCCCAGAGTTTGGGGAATGGTTGATTTGTTTCCACACTTCCCAAATACGTATCAAGGCATTTCCTATAGTTATCTCCCTTTTGTTGTATTGAGAGTCCATTTAGGTCGAATTTTCTCTTTCTAAGGATATCCTGCCTCCCTTTGATATTTATTTTGTTTAGATGTTTATTCAGTGATATTCTTGCAATGACCATTTTGTGGTCACTGTCAATGTTTGACTCACCATATGACCTTGCGTCAGTGAAAAGAGCTTTGTCTTTAGATCGACAGATTACATAATCTATCTGGTTGTAAATGTTTATAAATTCGCCGGATAAATTCTTCCTAAACCCCGTCCAAGTAGTTTTGTGTCTTGCATGAATGCAGTGTTGCAAATGAATAGACCGTTTGCCTGACAAAAATCGGCAAGTAATGTTCCTGCCACGTTCCTTATTCCTCTCCCGTGTTTTCCCATAAAGGTTTCATCTGGGTTTCTTCGTAGTCCCACTTTGGCGTTAAAGTCGCCAGCAATGATAGTTATTGACGAGTGAACAAGTTCAGAATAAGCTTCAGACAGGCACGAGTAGAACAAGTCTATCTCAGTGGGGTCTTTTTCAATCCATCCACTGTGGGGTCGTATACGTTTATAATGAATAGTAAGCTTTTAGATGGGCAAAGCTTATTCATGCAGATCTCAAATACACAAATCCGATCATTTATGCTCCAACAGCGATGAACCATTGGTTTCAATTCCTTCTTTATTACAAATCCTTGGCCAAAGTGTCTGCATTCACTTCGGAATGAGATGAAGTGATAGCCCGACAGTTCCTCTTCTAATGCAGTTTTGTCTCATGTAAACATCCAACAAAGACTTTGTATCTTTTCAGATCTTCGCACAATGCTGTTCTTTTCCAAGATTTAGCGATTCCTCTGACATTAAACGAGAGTAGCAAAAAAGGTGTTAGTATCCTGCGCTTTTTAGACTCCATCCTTAAAGAACCACGTCACAAGTTCAATCAAAAAATTTTTATAAAATAAAATATAGGCAGGGAGATAAAGTAGATGATAAAAATAACTGAGCAATTAAAAAAAAATTATTTTCTTTAATTTTAAATCAAATTCAAATAATAATATTATAAATTAATTTAAATGTGTTCAGCTCGGGATGCCCTCTACGGACTCCATTCCATATCGATGGCTCTCACAGCCCGACGACGCACATTTGAAGGACTATACCTCCGCCTGACCAAAGACAACAAACTGGCCACCCGACACACTCAACTCCAAACAGCCGCCCTTGCCCAGGGAATTCCTTAACATTACTAAATTCCCAACAATTCACTCAATTCACCACCAAAATGCGTCAAAGTCTTCCCGAATCAATAATCAGGTCACCGAGGATATCTCAGGGGGCATACTTAGTGTGTTCCCCACTACAAAAACTGCAATTCAACCCCCACAAGTGTACCCTGTCAGTATAAATAGTCAGATTTGACTGGAACACTCCTAAACAACTGATAATCGTACTCGACTCAATATCTGTAGGTTTGAAGAATTCATTTTTTGCAGGATCCAATGAATTTATCCTCAGTCCTCAGACTGGCTAACTTCTTCGGACTTGTCCACGTATTTACAAGTCCATTCAGGTAGTCGGGTCACTAAAAATCAGTTGTGGACTCACTCCTTGTGTCAGTAAGTACAGTGCTGGGGCAATGGAGGTCATCCAAGTCTATTCCTGTCACGTAGAAGAACTCATTCGAGTACAATTTCACTTCCCCACTGTCTAGACTGCCAAGATTCACAATTGGTGTGTCATCGGGACTAGTTGTTCTGTACAGGCTACTGACTTGAGTGAGATCCCCTATGGGTCGACTGTTCTTGTCCTGGGTGGGCAAGTGGGGTGATTATTAGGCAATGAACGGAGAGGGATTGGGCCAGAAATTGTCTCTTTGTGTGACTTGGTTGTGAGTGTTCGAGGATGTCCTCAAAGTTGTGTTGGGTCGTTGAATGTGGCCACAGCGGCAGGGATTATTGTGCATTCTATTCTTAGAGGGATGGGAAAATGACTGCTTTTTTGCTGTTTTTTGTGTTTTTTGAGAAATAGGTGGGTGTGGTGTCGAATAAGTATGTTTTGGTGTAAAATATATATTTGAGTATTTATATTTATTTAATTATTAATTAAAATATTTTCATGGCATGTGTATTCAATAAATCGAATAGCATTTTTGTGTTAATTGACGAGCGGTAGTTGGGCTCATATTTTCCTCAATGTTAAACAATGACTCCTCCGGGCTACCCGACAAAGTGGAGAGCATGGATGCCACCAGTCCCTACCCCAAAATGGCCAATCCAGCCCCTCCGCCACTCAACTATTCTTTTCGTATGGGGAATGCTTCAGAATTTGGCAATTTTACTAATTTGAGCAACTTTTACACAACGTATATGCCACAAGTCGATTCTAACTTTATGGACTACCCGGGAAACGTGATTGTCAATCCATTTCCTCGTTCTTACCCCTCATATTACTACGACATGAAACCACCGAGAAATGGAGGGGACACAAAACCCCCCAATCTGACGTACCCCGATTATTACAGCCAGAATTCGGAGTATTCAGAGACTGATAATTCTGGGGAAATAAACACAGCAGAATTGGCCCACGAAGTGATTTCAGAACTGAAGAAACACAACATTCCGCAGGCTGTGTTCTCGTCTATCGTTCTCCGACGCAGCCAAGGGACGCTTTCGGACCTTCTGAGGAACCCTAAGCCGTGGTTTAAGCTAAAGTCGGGGAGGGAGACGTTTCGGAGGATGCGGAGGTGGATGGCCGAGCCGGAGGGGGACAGGATTGCCAAGCTGAGACATGCAGGTAGTTTTCCGGGGCTATGGTAGTTCAAATTCGGAAGGAAATCAACACGATGGGACCAATTTCTCAAAAGGACTGCGGTCGGAAAAAGCCGAGACTGGTTTTTACGGACTACCAACGACAGGCACTGACCGACGCCTTCAATCAATGTTCCAGACCTTCGAAGGAGTTTCAAGTGACTTTGTCGAATAAACTGTCATTGGAACCAAGCACGGTTGCCAATTTTTTTATGAATGCTCGGAGACGACAGATTGATGACCCCAAAAATGGGGAAAAGGAATCGTCGATGTGTGACCCTGAGACATGCCGTGTGTTTCTCAACCAAGACTGACTTGTATACATTTACTGCCTTGTTCATTCTGAGAATATTGATCTTAATTATTGGCTCTATTGATTTGCTGGCATAACAATATATTCCTGCTGTGTATCAGACTGATCAATAATGTCCTATTTTGGCGGGGTTCGGGTTAGACTGGGATGTTGATTATATTTCTGTCACTTTGTTATTTATTGAGCATGCCATTCTTCCCTGTACTTGGTGGTTTTTTGGTAGGCTATTGCCTTTTCTTCATAGTTTCGATGTAAGGTCTGCTCTCATATAAAACACTTTTCATCACTGTTAGTGGATTCTACTAACATTTTGGGTGCCTGCTTGACTTTTAGATTCATTTTATGTGTATTTATTCCCGCTAAACATTGATTTAATACTTGAAAATTAACGTTTAATCGAATAATTTAAAGACAGACTTTTACTTTCTAAAACAGCGCCTGCACACGTTTGCTCGTGTCTTTTAACCACAGATTAATTATTTTATTTACGTAAATCTGATATTTTACTACCTAGGAAGTATGACGGGTACCTGACAGAAGCAATGTTCAAATTTGCCGGCAAAATAATTCATAAATAATATTTCCAGAGATTTATTAATGAGATTCGTGCCTGTTTTAATGATTTATCTTTTTTATCAAAGCTAACCAATTGCTATTGTTTTGAAACCAATTACTTTTTCAAGTAAAATATACTTTTTGCACGTTTTATGCCAACAGTAGCTGTTAATATCTACTGTACCTCCAAAGCAGTGATTCCCAAACTTGTTTGAATTAAGACACCTTTTCTATTTTCTAAAAATTTAAGGTACCCTATTTTTTAAATAATATCTAATATTTCTGACTGAATGCATAAAGGCAACAAAAATAAATTAATGTGACATGTGCAACTGTTTTCCAATTAAATTCTGTCGCAAAAAAGAAACAATTCCAGTTTGTATCCATATTTTAAAATCAGGACTCGATTCTGGTTCCGCCAGCGCATCGGCCTATTGTTCCAACGCACACTGCGTCGCCGCTGAACTTAACTATTTTCGGTGTTAATTTTCCAATTCTAGTAGTTTTATGCAAAAAAAATTTTAATAAATAGTCTTCGGGAAAATTCATTTAGCATAATGAAAATATTCTACTAGTTGCAACCAAATGAAATTCTTAAAAAATTACAAAATTGAGATTTGAGTAAAATGAACAAAATAAGTTCTCTCTTAACACAAAAAAACGAGACAAAATTTTAACTTTTGATAACCACCTTACTTCGGTATGCAATAACAGAGATGTATTATTAGATCCCATTTTTTCATATAAAACTTTTAATAGACGTGATTTTAACTGCTGTGATTTATAGAGTTTCTCCATCTATTTCGAATTTATAGGGATCAAATCAGAATTATCCCAACCAAAATTAGAACATTTATTTTAGCTATTTAATTAGTTTCAATTAATATTACAAATTTTATTTCGCAACCAAAATCAGAATTAGCAGGAACTTTACCTTATGTTAGGATAACTGCTGCTAGAAGTCGCAACATTTCTATTTTACAGCTATATAAAATATAGAAATTTTCCATAAAACCTACAATCATGCTCTGAATGGTGAGAATTTCAAGCGAGGTTTGATATAAATTATTGAATCTTGTAAAGTTACAAACATTGAATCTCCAGTTTTTATACCTGATAATGCACAAATACATCATTATTCGGCTGTAAAGTTTTGATTTGATTTTTCTTCTCTTTATTTGCCGTTCATCAATCCCATTGAAAATATTTTCTGTGCCTGGAAAAATTTAGTTATAAGAGCTGAAGTTCAAAATGAAACTTAATTAAAAAACTGAAATACTCATTCTTGTCTCAGAACCTGCTGAGTCGCATGCACCCCTAAATCAATTGCCACAACTACTGAATGCAAAAAGATGCAGAAGTAATCTTTACTTGTGGAGACGTACCAATTCTTTTCATTCGCAGAGACCTCCAGCACCCTGGGAGGGGAGGCAATCAGGTTAGTTCAGGAGATCGGGTCTTGAATGTTCACATTCACAGGCGACGCCTGCGAATCAAGATGATTTTTTGAGCGAATATTCCTTGGAAATTTTCTCCTCTTGGCAGAACTATCTATTGTCACAGGTAAGAGACGGAACCACGCCGAAGGCGAAACCTGGAGGCGGAATTTTTCAAATTGTTTTCAAAATTAAAATTGTACACTAAAATATTTATTAAAACACTCAAATTTATTTCACTTTTTCCCCAAGTGAAAAACTAACCCTAACGCTAGCCCTAACCGTAACCCTAACTCTAACCCTAACCCTAAATGATTTTCCAATGAAAATTAAATCAACAAATTATTGTTTATTAAAAATTCCGCCTCCAGGTTCCGCCTCCGGCGTGGTTCCGCCTCTTACCTGTTACATCTATTAACCCATTATCACTTTTATTTTTCAAGTTATTTATAATTTATCAATTTGTTTCATCCGAGGGGTCTTCGCAAAATTGGTTTGTCATTTCAACCAAAGGAAGTTTCCGTAATGAATTCTTTTTGAGGCGTATGATTTTTATACCTATGCTTCACCACCATGCTTTCTAGTGTCTCCTTCATCACAAGTGCCTGAACGTACACTTCGATTTGCTTAAGTCTTTCCTGTGATGTGATTCCCACTTCAATTATGGTAATCGCATTCTTCAGCTTCTCGTAGATCAGCGTTTCTCAACGGGGTCCCCAGAATTTTATATTTTCAATATATTTTTTTAATGTAGTTCTTGGGGAAAATTTTCCCCAATTTTGAAGTTTTCGTCAAAAAAAGGGTTCTCCTTAATAAATATAACCAAGACGGACAGCTACAATTTTTATTTTTTTAATACAAAAATCAGTTAATTTTAATCGAGTGTTTTGTTTTTTTTGCATCGAACTCATAATATTTGCTTTAAATCTGAATAGATCAAGTGCATTTTCCGGAGTCTCTTGCTTAATTTAGCAGCATTGTGAATGCGCATTCCGCTTTGTTTATAACTTGTTGATCATCCAAATATTCCAGAAATTGTTTGTTGCAGTCCTCTTCATCAATACTGTTATCATCCCGGAAACTCTCAAAAATCGCATTTTCCACAATATCAGAATCAATCAGACTTTCTCCAATGTTTTCTTTTTCCCGACAGTCACATTCTAAAGCTTTTTAAAAGCAATGTTGTTTTGAAGTCTCTGTAATTTCGTCCCATGCAAATTTCGAACATGAAATAGAATCCGATATTCTGATTCCCTTTATTACTTCATCTATTTGTGTTGCAAACAAAAGAAGTATCATACGTTCTTTTCTTATTTTACAAGATCGTACTGTAATCTCATTCTTCAGCTTTCGGAGATAATCTGGCTTATTGAACTAAGCTTGGGTATCTGTCAATAATGATGTATCTACCCGTATCTCGACAAATTCTACAAAGAAAATAAATTTCCTTTATAAAAAATCAAGAACTTTATTTTGGAAAAATTTACTAAAATAACCAAAAAACACTTAATGTTTTATAGAAAAATGCTTGGTTGTATTTGTATGTCTGAGGGAAAAGAAAGAATTAATGCATAAAAGTTCTTTTAATGAATGTTGTTGTTTTTAACTTTTCTAATTTGATTGCAACAATTCTGATTTTCGTCTGGAAATCCTGATTTTGGGTAACCGGAATTTACTCACGATTTGATTATCAGGATGGATTTCTTTGCGATAAATTTACTTACGAGATAATTACCGACGGTGGATCTACCGTAATGAATTTACCTAGAACCCTGATGTTTGTCCCTACAAATCCGAAATAGATTGAGAAACCCTATAATATAATTTATCATTTTTAAAACATGATTATAAAGTATTTAAGTATTACAAATTTTAACAGCGATAGAATATTTTTAGAAACATAGGCATAATGATTTAAAATATAATGCGAGCTTGAACACTTCGGGACTACTTGCTTTATAAGGGATACTGCTTCAGCAAATTTTCCCATCATTGCTTGAGTACAGTCAGTGCAAACTTCAATACATTTTCCCAACATAATTCCTGAGAAATGATATAATCATCGATTGCGTTGAAAATCTCTGGACTAGTTTTTTCATGAGATTTACAAAATAAAAATTCTTCGTGGATTGTAGAATCAAATAGCTAACAAAAACTAATAATATTGGTAATCGTTCAATATGACTCGTTTTGTCTTACTAAATAGAAAAATAATTTTTTGAACAGGAAAATACTTGGTCTTCAATATTATCGGAAAGATTATCAATGCGTTGTTTTACAATGTTGTTAGAAAACTGAATCGAATTATTTTTTTGAGAATTATCATTTCCATATATGAAAAATAACATTTTTATAAGACAAGGTTTTATTAAATATTCCGCTATAAAGTAGGCTTCTCCATTTTGTCCAATAATATAACTTAGCTAAGATAAATTAAAAATATAATGAATTTCATAGAATACTTCAGTGGCTTTTAAACCTTCATCTTTTGTGAAGATCATCTTGAAAATAAGATGCATCTTTTTTCCAGTTATTTTTGTCTTATCGACACAATTTGATGGCGGATGATAAATTCTGAGTCCGCAAAATCATATGCAAATAAACTATTAAACAAGGAAAGGGGATAATTAAAGAACATACGAAGCCATAATGTTAAAAATAAATAAATTTATAAATGTCACGACCAGAAAGAATCCTCGTCCCTCCACGACGACCTGAAATTCCTCCCAGAACTCCTCCTATCTTCCACAAAATGGTCCTCCGAGAGCCGATTCAGCACCTCCGGAACCTCCTGTCCAGCATGGTTGAGTAACTGCCATACAAAGACACACCCACCTCCACAATTCGACCAACAACTCCCCGTTCAGGTTGTCCCACAAAGGACAGGGAAATCCCCTTCTTTCCAGCCCGACCAGTACGCCCAATTCGGTGGACATAAAACTCAAAGTCCTTAGGGAAGTCGTAGTTAATGACCACGTCAATCCCCCCCACAATATCTGCACGTGACCACCACACACTCACCCAGTCCTCGAGCAGCCACATTCGAGGCCACCAGAATTTTAGTGGCCTGTCCACTCTTCACATTCGAATAACTCGCCAGGACGGACTGTCGGTACTGCTGAGACTTATCCCCGTGGAGTGCGGCCGCCTTCAGTCTGTTTCTACACAGGAGAGTGGCCAGACGGTCACAGGACATCTTGGTCTCACAAAATACAAGAATTCGAGGCACATTGGCCTGCTCACTCCTCAAGAATTGTAACAATCTGATAATAAACAAATCAAACTTTGTGTTCTTGTCACTGTATGACTGATAGGACTCAAACAACTGAGTAATGTCTGGATTGCATGTGACTTCCCCTCCCCCAACAGTGAGCATCACATAATCCCCCGCAAAGACATCCTTAGCCAGTGCCCTGATCTCCCTAGGCCATGTAGCACTCCACATCATCACTTGTCGGTCAGGCTAATATAGAGAGGACAACAAACTCGAATAAAGTGGAGAATGCCTTTGAGTTGTTGGTAGAAACCCATTTGTAGCATATGGTCAGCCTCGTCCAACACAAGCATGTCCACAGCAGAGAGAGATATGTCCCCCGAGTTGATGTAGTCGAATAGTCGGCCAGGAGTGGCAATCAGGAGGTCAGACCTCCCTGCAAATATGTCCCCCAATTGCCTGCTCCTGTTCATTCCCCCATAGGCCAGACACACACTCATTCCTCTCGGCAGAATAGAACGTGCCACTCTCTCCACTTGCAAGGCAATTTCCCGTGTTGGGACAACCACGAGGGCCTGAGGTGAGGGGGACAGTCATACCGCGAAACCGTTGTTTTTACCGGCATTTCTGGTCTCCTGGATGAGTCTGATGGCAGGAAGGAGGTACTGCAGTACTGACAGACCAGCCAACCGAAATAGTCTTCCCTGAGCCGGTCTGGGCAATGCCGACGAGACTGTCCCCCCGCATTGTGATGGGGAGGGAGACTGCCTGGATGGGAGTGCAGTCTTCTATCCCCTGCTTCCTCAGTTTGCCGTCCACCTCGTCTGGACTAGTCACGGAAAGGGAAATACCGTTGAATGACAGGTCGGTGAGTTTTTGGGCCAGGAATGGGCTTTTTACTCCATCGAGTTCTATTTCGTGTTTTTTGAGATAGTCTTGGATGTACTGTGGGGAGAGGGAACTGACGGACTCGGGGATGGTCAGTGGAGGGATTATTCGGGGAGATTTATCCTTGGCCTTCCAGTCGATCAAAGTCGAGTTTTTGACATCGAAATAGTCGGTATACTGCTTCCTGCTACGTCTATTATATTGGCTGCAGATTTAACACATTAAATTATACTAATATGAGGCGATTGTTCTGATATTCAACAAAGTGGTGTTTAACAAACGGCGTGCCAACATGAGTAAAGAAGACTCCTCATTTAAATGTTTTATGACCTTTGGTTAACCAATTTATTTTAATTAAATTCTCAGAGATTCAAATTAGAAAAATATTTGAAATAATCAAAATGGTATTTACATAAGAATTCCATTCAGGCAATCAATTTGACAGACTATTGTCTCTCCAAATTCCTCTCCAAACAAATACCAAACAGTCCTTCAAAAACCAGCCAAATACCGCCAAAAAACCGCGAGGTTAACCACCAATAAATTTAAAAATTTTATTAAAAGAAATCCATTCATTTAAAATATTTGTTTATAAATTTTTTAAAGCGAAATCTCTTTTTCTTCTTAGCCGGAACGACCCCATTGGTCTGCTCGTCCTTCACAGAATTAATCATTTTGTGGACCGTGAGGAACACCTCGTCCACATTAAGCCGTGATTTGGCAGAAGTCTTGATAAGAACCAGTCCCCACCTGTCCACAAAGCTCTGAGCCTCACTGACGGCATCCTCATAGTCCTTGTTGTCCAAATCGAGGAGGTCAATCTTGTTGAGTGCCACCACCATGGGGATTTGACGACTGTCCGTGTCAGAGTGGGACATGAGGATATTATTGCGGAATTCCTCGAGGGAGGCCACACTTTTGGGGTTGTCCACTGAACAGACGAGGATAAAACCCTCCCCATTGATGTACAGCTGTTGTGTGCTGGACACAAAGATCTCCTCCCCGGCTGTGTCGAACACGTCAATGTTCTCTGATTCCAATATTTTCCTGTAACAATCGCCCTTGGTTGGTTCATATTTGTCCACGAACTGGGGTTAGAGGGAGAATTACCTCGTTGTAGATGAATTGGAGGGTTAGGGATGACTTTCCTACTGCTCCTTGTCCCACGATTGTGATGTTGTTGGTTCTGGGTGTTGCTTTGGCCATTTCTAAGGGTATTAGTTATTACTTAGGTTAAACATCCTATTTCACTACGTTAAACAATACTAATAATATTTTATTACTTTATTAGAAATTAAATATCTTTATTTAAACACGTACATAAATTTAATAATTTCTTAAAATGGTTTTTTAATTAATAACTGAAAAAATCACTTATGACACCAATTGCGAAATTAACCTTATAATTGATGCGCAATTAATACTTCATTTTATTAAAATTATATTTTATTAAATCTGGTTTTATTAAATGTTAAATCTGCAATAATTTTCCACCTTCTTTGGCTTCTCCCCCAGTCGAATCTGAGCCAATTCTGCCATAACATTCGACAAAATAGTCCGCAGATGAACTTCAATTCGCTTACAATTCTTTGTTTTCTAAAATCAGTCACTGAGGACTACAATCTGCTCTTCGTTCAGCAGGATCGTGATTTTTCGAATCCTCATCTTCAAGTCCCTGATTTGGTTCCTCAAAACAGTCATGCTCCTTCCACCATTCGTCTATTAATTTAGCTATTTTAAGCACATATTTTCCATTTTGTTGTTTAAAATCAGTTCCCGAAAGATGATAGTCCTGTTTTAGCAACTTTATGTGTTCATTCAGATTTTCTCCTTCGTTTTCCGCCTTTCTAAACCTCTGTCTCCAAATGTCTGTTTCTCTCACTTGTTGGGACAGTCCCAGTTCTTGTAGTGTGCTGGCCAGTTTGCGAGAAGGCTGGTCTACTCCTGACATGACAAACACAACTTTTATTTTCCAGTGTTTCTGCGAGTTCTTTGAGCGTGTCCAGGACTTGTGTCTGTTTTGTGTTTTCCTCTCGTAGACGAAGAAGGTCATTGAGAGCCTCGGCCTCCTCTTTCCCTTCCATTTCTGAGTCTTCAGAGAAATGCCTTTTCGTGGATTTCTCGTTTTCTTCAATTTCCGTGCTTAAGTTTGGGATAGGGAATTACCAGACGGTCTCCGAGGACTCCTCGCGGTGTTGTGAATTCTCCTTATTTCGTCGATTTAGTTCTGCACTGTCACATATTGATGAAAATGGTGTTCTCTTGGTTCTTTGTTGCCCAGTGATTGATATTTCGTGCTGTTTTGAATTCTCCTTCCGTCGTCGATGTAGTTCTGCACTGTCACATATTGATGAAAATGGAGTCCTTTTGGTCTCCTGTTGCTGAGTGATGAAAATCTCCTCCTCTTCACTCCATTCGTTCGATTTAGCAATTGTCGGCAGGGCAAATGTTGTGACTTGGTAAAACATGGCAACTAACCTCGGTTTTCCATTCGACTGGCACGTGAATTGAATTGCTATGTTGAGTAAAATAGTACTAACCACTTTCCCGTCATTTGTTGGAACGAACATTACAAATATTTCGCGGTTAAATGGAGAATCGTTGATGAATTGGTATAATTTGAACTGCGTTTCCTGACAGTCCCTAATCTGAGACTTACTCAGGTAGAATGACCAGAGAGAAAGCCCTGCCCACGTTTTTAAGGAATTTAAAGTTTTTTGAGACTAATTTGTTGCTGTTTATTTCATTTCTCAAATCGTGGAGTGTATAAGCAATGTTCATCCTGTCTTAGTGCCAATAACAATACTTAATAATTCCAAGGGATTTGGCGAACTTGGAAAACTTCAAATGAGCCAAATTAAGTTCAAAGTCCCAGCACTGTATTGGCCAGTCATACAGATGGAACTCTTCCACCTACAGTCAACTGAGTGATTTACATTTATGGATAATTTCCGACGGATATTCACTGATCTTCTAGCAAATTTGGACATGTACATAAAACGCGAATTTGTTCAAATATAGTTAGTTGTAAACGCGAGTTGACAGATGATTTAACATTCTGATTCCATTGTGTTACTCGACTTTACCACAAGCACGTAATTGATGGGTGGTAAACGTAATGTCCACAATTAGGTCACCTAGTCCTCATGAAAGGTCACTTTGAACTAAAATCGTCCATTAATTATTAACAAAGCACATAATTACTTCTCATAAACTAGTTAAATAGTGTTTAGATTAAATTTTGGTTTTTAATTTGTGTTTTGGAGTTGTTTGTGGTTGCATTCTTCTGGGACTTTTGAATAAATCCATTTTTTAATAAACAGGAAAAATAAGGTGAGAGTGGATTGGAATGTTTCGAGAATTTATAGCATACAAGAGAAGGTGGCACAAGCAAAATATTTTTACTAACGTTGTTTTGCTGTAACTACAAACTGATCTCTCAGTCATGTCATTTAGTTATGAACAAGTTAACATATTTCTGAGGCTTGGTCTAGAAATAAGCCATTTCCGTCGCCATTTTTGTAGTCCATTGGTATTTATAAAGCTGGAATGGTGCAATAAGATTTCAATGTTTGTTATAAATGGTATGAACAGTCGGACATATTACTCTATTGCAGAGGCATTGGAAATAATTCGGATTGGTCTAAGAAGTTCTAACGGAATGTTCCTATTTAAAGGCTACTAGATTTTAGCCCAGTTTGCTAAGATATCCACCTCTGGGATATCCCGAATTTATTTTTAGTTTTTTTAAAACAGATTCCAGTTTCTATGTAGACTTGCGGAACAAAGCATAATTTAGTTACTTTCAAATTTAAAAAGTAAGTAAAATAAAATATTAAAAAGATAATATGACTGTTAGCAACACTTTTTCCTGTCATTCACAGTCGGGTCGACAGGAGGCAGTCTGGGAGTCACGCCTGAATTTCCCGAGTCGACAGCAACCCTCAGCACTAAGCAACCACCACCTCACCGACCGTCGATCACTCTCCTGTTAATCTCAGCTGCTATTTGAAGAAAGGCATCCTCAACTTTATCTCCACTAACAAACACTAACCAACAAACATACTATTTAGCACTTGTTTCTAAAAACTCAAATCCTTCCAAATAAAAAATAATAATTAACCATTTTCTTGAGCCAGCTGTTTGGCCTCATCGGTGGAGACCTGCCTTTGAGCCTCGAGGTCAGACTTGTTCCCCACGACGAGGACGACCTGAAAGTGACCCCACACACATACAGTCTCCGGTTCTGCCAGATTTCGGACATCGGTGATCCAATTTATCACGTTGGTGTAGGAAGGCCGACTAAGGTTGCCCACCAAGCAAACTTGGAGATGTCGAACACCACAAGTGCCCCTGCTGATCCACGGAAATAGCTTCTGGTGACTGCCCCAAACCTTTCCTGTCCCGCGGTGTCCCAAATTTGTAGTTTGACCGTAATTCCGTCAAATTCCGCAATTCTAGAGGCAAAGGACACTCCGACTGTGTGTGACGTCACATCGGAGACTGGGATGGGAGGAGGGGACTACATTTTTTGTTGGTAAATTGGTTGACGAGACTGGACTTGCCTACATTGGAGTCCCCGATTGCTATAAACTTGTAGGTGTACTGATAATTGAACATTCCAACAAAATTCCACTAAAACAATATGCAATAATATATTATTATAATATATTATAATTAATTGTGTTAAGTGGATGTATTTAATGAAATGCAAAATAACTCTTTTACGACGACTATCCTCCCGGATAATAAATATTGGAATAATAGCCCACGTGGACGCTGGCAAGACCACCTTGACTGAACAAATCCTCTACCTGTCCAAGGCCATCCCCCACTCAGGCACAGTCGACCGAGGGACCACCACCACCGACTTCCTGGGGGAGGAACGTCGTCGTGGAATAAGCATAAAATCCTCCCTTGTGAGTTTCCACTGGCGAGGAGTGGATATCAACCTACTCGACACGCCTGGTCGGTCTCTTTGATCTCACATTAGGCCACGTGGATTTCAACTATGAGGTGGAATGTGCTCTGAGTGTGATGGACGGGTGTGTCCTCATCCTCGACGCCTCCAAGGGAGTCCAATCACAGACAGTCCAAGTATGGAGACAGGCACTCAAATACAATCTCCCATGTCTCGTCTTTATTAACAAAATGGACAAAACTACTGCCAATTTCCCCTCCTCTCTCCAATCCCTTCAGGACAGACTGGGGTACTCATCCCCCTCATCCTAGAATGGTCCCCGCAGTCCTCAAACAGCCTTATAGAGGAGTGGATGGACGGGTACA
Source organism: Octopus sinensis (assembly GCF_006345805.1). Classification (NCBI taxonomy): domain Eukaryota; kingdom Metazoa; phylum Mollusca; class Cephalopoda; order Octopoda; family Octopodidae; genus Octopus; species Octopus sinensis. Next base: position 31,557 of record NW_021832605.1, on the reverse strand, counting down.
CCTCCTCGACGTCCTCACAGTCAGATTTGGTTATTTCCTTGTAGGCGGACAGTCCCTATAAGGACAGTCTCCTCAGTTTGTTGGCGGAGTTGGACCATCATTTTTGTAGTCTGTTGATGGAGGACTCGATTGGGGGAGGAGATGTGATGGATTCACTTTCTAAGGCTGTCAAATGTGCGAAGGTGTTTCCTGTGGTGGGAGGAGTGGCCTCGAAAGGAGTGGGGGTGGCACAATTGTTGGATTCCCTCGTCGATCTCTTCCCACAATCCTCCCAATCGACCAACATTTTGATGGAAAAAATAAATTCCGTCCATCAAAAGGGACTGGCTCTCTACGTTTATAAGGTCGGGTATTCCCAACTGCATGGAGGGTTTCTGGCACATGTCCGCGTTCTCGGGGGAGGTGGCCCTATTTCGGGGACCCAACTGAAGAATGTTTTGAAAAAAGAGCGACTGTTTTGTTGGAGGAGGGCGGAAGCTGTCAAAATTAGTGCGGGGAGGGTTTTTAATGTTTTTGGTGACGAGTTTGTGCCAGTCGACTCAGAAAAAGACGTCGTTTTTTGTTCTCTGGCAATTCCCGATGTTTTGGAGTTAATCCAGCCATAGATCTGTGCAGGCGACGTGGTGAGCACAGTGAAGGTCCCCGACTCGGATATTCTTCAATTCCTACCACGGCAGCCTCCCCGTCCATTCCTCGCCCACATTGAAGCAGAGGATTCGGCCTCTGACCGTAAACTAGTGGAGGCACTCAGAAATGTGGAACGGGAGGATTCGTCGATTCGGGTGTTTGTGGATGAGGAGGACATCATTGTTGAGGCAGTCGGGCCTCTCCATTTGGAGGTTGTTCAAAACTCCATTTGGGAAGCTCGTGGACTGCAGTCTAGAATAGTCAGGACTCGAATTTCCTACCGCGAATGTCTTCTGCCTGTCGATGTGATTCGCCCAACGTGGCGGGCCTGTAAAAGACTGGGGGGAGTGGAGCAGTGGGTGGTCATTGATATTCGCATCTCACACACGGGGGATGGGAAGAACTGCCTCACATTCTCCCCTGATTTGACAATACAACACCAACAGGCACTCAAACATGGATTTAAAGTAGCACTCGACGCTGGTTTGTGGCTGTTGAGGACAGTTTAGGGCCTTTAATGGGTTGCCCAGTGGAAGGAGTGGTTGTCCAAGTCATGTCCTTTTCTTCCTCGAAGGATTGTCTCGTGAGTTACATTTCGAATACTTTCACCTCCTACTTGTCTTGTTCCTTGGAGGATTTAGAAATGGCCTTGCAGGAACCTCATCAGGAGTATGTGGTTGCCTCGGACTTGGGCATTTCAGATTTTCTGTGAGAGGACGCACGTGGACTGTGTGTTGGCAGACGTGGTAGCACGGAGAGGGACTACAACCAACGTCCACTATTCGGACAAGGAAGGTGTGAGAGTGGATTGTTCCATCCCTTTGAGAGAGACTTCCACTTATGCTGATAATGTGAGGTCTCTCACTTCAGGAATGGTGGAGTTGAATTGTGTGGGCTGTCGGTATCTCCCCGTATCTGCAGATGAGCAGACCAGAATAATTGATTCGACTCGCTAATTCATTTTTTTAGTTATTAATTCACAAATTATTATTTGCATAAAAATAAAACTAGCCAATAACTGATTGTAGTGATGTCAATAAATGGCCTGTTCGTCATAATAAATTAACAAACAGGAATGAACAAATTAAATATTGACCAAATTAATATAGTTAGTTCACGGCTGTGCATACTTTGAGGTCCATTGCCTGGCCAGTCGCTCATATTCTCTGTGGTTAGTCTTGTACAGGTGGGCAATCTCGGGAACCAGTGGGTCGTCCGGGTTTGGGGTCTCCAACATTGATAAAATCGACAATAACACTATTTATAAAATAAATAATATTATAAAATAATAATAATACAAATAAAACCTTTGGAAATGGTGAGAGCGGCCGACCACTGTTCTCTGAGAGTGTCCAGGCAGATGGATCCGTGGGAGTTTATGTTCGGATGGTAAATTTGGGTCACAAAGTGGATCTTTGGTGGCTTGTAAGGATAGTCGGGCGGGAAATTTATTTTAAGTTCGAATTTGCCGCCCGCGTAGAAACTGCCAGGCTAAACAACCGTGATGACAATAGGGAGTACAGGGGGCATGATGTAGGCTCTCCAAGTGAAGACTACTATAAGTCACTATTCAGCTACCATCGTCTGAGTCAACTGGGCCTGCAGTGCATAAATCTGGGGGATCTTTCTTCATCAGGTTAATCTCCTAGTTTTATGTCCCCTTGCTAGTTACTGTACCTTAATTATCCGATTTCTAGCCGTACTGGAACACTTTTTGCTCATTAACGTGACACACTAAAGAATATGCGAATAATATTATAAAATAAATGTTAAATGTATTTAACAGTTAATAAATTAATAAATCTAATTAAAATGCAGATATTAAAAAATTAATCTTCAACGTCCTATCATAGAACAAACAAGAATTACTTCCAGTGAATGCCACTGAGCAATGGGCCGTCTTGGGTTGGCCAGCATGTCATTCCACTGTCTTTGGGGGATCCCCTTTGCCCGCAGTCCGAGGACGACCTTCCCGATGGGGTCGGAGTTTCCTATTCGATCATAGTCGACGACAGTCACACAAACTGATATTTTCTATAAGAATCAAACAATCTTTCAACCTGAATTTCCTCCAAAGGAATCTCAAAAGTGAAGGACTCGTTGTAGTATGGATTGAGGGTGCACTTTTTGATGGTCGTCTTCTTCTTCTTTATTCGTTTTCCGTTCGAAATGATCCCAATTTTGACATACGGGTCTTGAATGGTCATGTTTCCCAACCTGACAGTCCGGTCACGTCCATTTTTTTGAGGTTTTTGGCCTCGAGGATCACAATGGTGAACTTTCCCGTGGTCGGCACATAGCGAATTGAGAAACAAATATCTCCCAGTTTTTCCTACTGTTTTCTAAACAAAATACCGCGATCTTGTCGATGGGAATCAGGTTTCTCCACTCTTTGAACTGAGTTGACAAATCAACGGAATTTAATGGCACAAAAACTTGGCCAATTTTGTCGTGTTTTGAAAAACGGTCGTAGTCGTACACACAAAACACCAACGTTTGTGTCCCCAATTCGTTGTAAGGGATCTAATTTTAGAGTAAAATTACCTTGAAAATGAAATACTCGTCAAAAACTGCACTGAGGGTTTTGCGGTGGACTTTAGTCTCGAATTTCTTTTTTTTGTCAGGCATCGTGTAGAGTTTTACGTAGGGATCGGAAGTGCCACTCAAATCCATTCCAGGAATGTCCTCGATAGCTAAAACCCCCACATTTAACTGTGGAGTCATCACACTGAAGGGACCTCGGACGCTGTAATGTTATAGTCTAGTGAGAAGTTTAGTCTTCCGACGAATTCCGTGGGGGTCTCGGGAACCACCTCCTTTTCTTCCTCGGCTTCGTCGACGGATTCTGTCAGAATGTTCAGTTCCGTGTCATCCTTGGTCTTTTTAGGGGACATATTAACCTGGACATTCTGTGACAGTCCGATTGTCTGGAAAAACTTGAGTTTTTTCTTTCCAGTCTGTTTTTTGGGTCTTTTTTTGCCGAATAGTTTTCTGCAGACCCACCACAGAAGAGAGAGTACCACAACCCCGACTACGAACACCAACAACACTACTCCCCACGCCGGTACTAGAACTATAATCACGTGGTTAACTTTTCTTCACAAAATGAATTATTTCGTCAGAGTAATTTGTTTGGTTGTAAGACATACCGCCCAAGAAACAAAATTTTGCTGTTTTACTTAATTCTGCATTTACTGCTAATTATATGCGCAAATAAATCGCCGATTTTCTCGGGTCTTTTGCACCCAAAATTTACTATTTGAATTCTTTTATATAAAGAGATCGACAAGGAGGCAAATTGGTGAATTGGGTGTCCCTGTTAACTTTATTGATGGAATTGGAAATCAATTAATTAAGATTGCCTCAGTTCAATTACCACTAATTTGTTTCTGTCGTTCAATAATGTTTATTTATTCCACTTTTGGGTGTCAATTTTTGTTTCTATTTGATTTCACGTGCTAAATTGTCAAGCTACCTGAAAAAATAACAAAAATTATGTTTCCAAGACATGCACTTTAGTTCTTCTAAATTGATTAAAAAATAATCAACTAGAGATCAACGATTCAGGCAAGAACTAAAATTAGAATCTAATCCCAAATCTTATTTTTCATAAAAAATTATATTTTTTGTTACAACTTTCAAATAGCGAAGAGAAACGACTATAATTAAGTCGCATTGAGTTTATAATCATACCAGTTATGTAATGGCTAATCAACAAACTATAAAACTTAATTGAATAGAGTATTTTCGTTGCAGAACATAACTCAATGTGTTCCCACTGCATGAGATAGAAGAAGACCGTCGATCACTAGATATGAGAAGATGTTACATGAGGATTATGTTATGAAGTAGTCATATGCACCCACCTTCATTTTTGTCAGGAATTTGGACTCAAGAATGATAAAAAAACTCAAAACACATTCGGTAGAATTTGTATCGGAAAATGAGAAGGTTGAAATCAGAGTGAACACATTTATAAAGACCGACATCGTTATGGAACATAACAAGGCCGATTTATTTGTTTTCGGCAAGATAAGGAATCAAATTTTGTTGGTGGAAGTTGGGATAACATTTTTCCAAAACTTACAGCAAGTGGTGATCGAAAAAATGAGAAGATATCCTACCTAAAGAGCTGGAATTAATCTAACATGAAAGAGTGAAAATAATGCCTATTGTATTAACATGGGATGGGCTGGTTACTCCAAAATTTCTACAATATGCACGTTCGCTTAACATGAGTGAGAGAACGCATGCATACATTCAATCATTCACTAGGGGTAGTTGGAATGTCAAACTACAGAATTATAAATGTCGAGATAAAATCTCCTCGTCAAAAAAAGTTAGCACCTATGGATAAGTATAAAAAATGAATGATCTCCTCCAGTAAGTGTGATAGAAAACTGTTGCTTACCACAAGCTAACGTTCATACAGCAGTTGAAATAAATATTGTCAATCGATCATTCACTTCGACCGTGTAAAAAAGATTCCTCATTCTAAACTAAATCTCTTCTTAATGAAGTGTCTTTGGTAGATACGTGTATCAATGAGAACCCACCTAACTAACTCGAGTAAATTTCAACAGTGGTTATAATACTGAGTATGATTGTATGATATCTACTTTTAAATTATTCCATATAATCAAATAAAGATATGAACACAATCTAAATTGATGAGCTCATCTTTAAACAAACCTAGATTATATTTTGGCCCAAATTTTCATTTGTCATCAAATATGTTGTTTTTGATTCACTTTGCCAATCATACACGTCAAGTCACAGGTAGAATTGGACCTAGTCCTCTTGAAACCTATCTTCTAGTTTATTTATCTTCTTTCTCTTTGTCTGGAAACTTAGCACGTTTGATTTCTCTTTCTAATGGTTTATAAAGTCAGTGAGTATCATTCGCACTACAATCTTGAGTATATTTGGCTATCTGAGTCAGGGGAAGAGATAGAGAGAAGTTGAGATGACTGAGACAACTCTGCTCGGAGAAAATCATGACAAGTTGGAACTGAATGGGGTCTTAAAGGGAGTATTTGGGGTAACCAATAAGATTTTTTAAAATTGTGAATTTAAATTTTTTTATAAATCTAATGAGATTATGCCTAGTATTAGATCATAAATGAAGTCCTCACTGTTCCTATCATTACTCTAGCAAAACTACATGTGATGACATTAGAGACTCACCAATAGTTACCCCAAAAATCATCATCTTTAATATTCAAAGATTTGATTGGTTTTTGATTAATTTTCAAATTTCGCTTGTATTTTATTAAATTATTAAATAATTATAAATACGACTCTGTTGGTGTGATGAATAATGTATAGTGGTTTTAGCTATTAATAAAAATACATAATTATGAACTATTTAGAGGAAACTGAACGAAAAACCAATAAAACTAAATGACTTGAAAAAACAAGTAAAAAATTTTGTATTCAGAGAAGTAATGCACGGAAATAAGCACACTGACGAAGCAATCCGACAGTTAATCCGCTTGGGGGCTGCAGTATCCGTTTTAATGTACATAAATTAGCCCCCCAAGAATAAGTGCTACAACTATAAGGAATTCCAGCAAATGAGGAAGAACGAAATTGACTATCAAAAATCAAATGGAATCTTCAAAAAGCCGAAGAAAAAGAGGACTGTGCATCGTCCGCCCAGTGGACAAATCGGCCATTATAAGTCTGGCACACTTTCTCTCTCCAAAAGCGACATAAAACGTGTAAAACACACAAATTGATTTGTTCATAAATGATATTAATTTTCTCTCTTATTAAATAAAATGGTAGAAACTTACTAATTTAATCTCAAATGAATTTATTAGTGATTATCGACAAGGAATTGCACCAGCGAGAATGATTTTGTATTATTTTCGAAAATGAATGGTTTTGTATTATTTTTAAAATTGGGAATCAGATTAATCAGGAAATGCTGAGGTTTCTAAAATGTTTAATCGAAAAAAGTTATTTATTCACACACGAAAGAATCGGTCATTAGCGTAGGATTTCAGAAATATAATTAACTAAGTTTATTCTCGTATTTCTAATGGGAATTATAAATCGAATTACACAGTTCTCGTACGAAATGGATTGTGTATGTCGATTTGTTTTATACGATCAATTTAACGACTGTATTTTTAGGGTGATCAGGCTTCCGTTCTCAGAATACAACAAATATGTTATCAGAAATTCACATCCCCAGCGTATGTAAACAAATCAAATATTTTCCACATTTAGACCTTACAAGGAATCAAAAAAAACAGACAAATAACAAAGAAATATTCTCTAAATCCAATTATACATCCCACCAAGTCCACAGACAACTATACTTTACAAAATGTATGTTTGTGTTAATTTAAACAGAAAATATTCACAAGTAACAAGACCAATCCAACAATTCTGCCAATTCTAATGAGTACGAGGAAATACTAAATAATGGATATGTGAGCGTTCCTGGCACATCTTTTCAAATGGTGAGTTCATCAGATCAATGTTACAAAAATAAAGTTTTTAGACTTAAATAATTATTCAAGATTTTTGAAAATATTTTGTCAAAATGTAAAGTTTCAGCTATTTTTGAGAACGTTTTAAGAATTTTTCCAAGGCCCTCAAGTTTACAACTTTTTAAACCCCGGAATCAAGCTAAACTAAAAGTACTGGATTATTACTTCATTTTTAGATTTTAAATCCTCAATATAAATTGATTCAATTTGAATTATACCTGGTGAACCTGTTATAATAAATTATTTTTGATAGGAGGGAAAATATGCTTCAATTGGTTTCGATGTTGTTCGTGATCCATCTGGGTACTTTATTATAAGCCAAATCGACAGCCAGTGCTGTCACGAAATTGCAACCAAACTAAAGTAATCAACATAATTGACAGTTGAGTGTGGGAGATGTTTTAATAAGAGTAAACGGATACAACCTATTCAAAACATCAGAAAAGGCCACATTCAAAGTCCTCGAAAAACTCAGAGGAAAAATCCTGTTGAAATTGAGGAGATTTGAGGAGACAAAATTAACAGCGTTTGCCAACAAGTCAGAAGAGACTGGTAGTAAGCCACATGCCACAATTTCAGGCACATTTGGAATTCATATAGTAAAGGGAATGGGGGATTACAACCCATTTGACTCCAATTGGTATATTCTATATTGCAATCCTCACAACATCTCATCATCCCAGCACACTACGACCAACTCATTGAAGTATTACCACAATCCAACCCAGGTCAACTATCACTCCACCAGGACTATGTCTGAGGGGGATGCCAAGAGACTCCTCTCTACAAATGAATCCCTCATACTCACAATTCTTCGAAATAATATCCTCAATCCTCCACTCAGTTGACGGTAATTCCTCATTTCTCACTCAGACATGGCCGATTCAGTCAAATGCAGAGACATTGTGGTGGCCAGGAATGTATTGGACAGGTCATTCTCTCTTCTATTGCTTAGACCCTCCCCAAACCAGTCCTCCACCACCAACCAACCACTAAACTAACAGTCCAAGCCAACAATCCTGCTGTTCAGAATAGTATTCATACTCTGGGAATAAACTTTGAACAGTTTTGAGTGTATTGTTGACATTTAGACTCAATAAACCCAGAATTGTTATTATTGACAGAAAAAATAATTTTCCAGGCTTTTATATAGAATGTTCTAGAAGACTGGAGTCCTTATTTGTCTCAGAAATAGAAGAGGACTACACACTAAAGGGATGTCTCCTCGTTGGAGATAAACTCCTCTCAGTAGGACTGACCCACTCACAGTAGATTAACCACACTAAAGTGGAACATATGGATGAATCAGCCTGTCTTCAGTTATTGGCTAACACCAAGAACCCAATTTCTCTCCTTGTTTCCTACAGTTTTAAAGGTTTGGTCAAATTTTGAAAAGTTTAGACTTTATAGTGAACTGCGAATCGGGGAGAAACAGACCCTTTTCTATAAAGTTATTGTGTGGCCTAATTCCAGAGCATTATTTGGCTATCCAGATAGTGATGTAGGTGGCTTCACTCCTCAACAAATCCATTTCGGGGACGTTTTTACTGTTCTGCGTGCAATAAACCAAGACTGGTGGTTAACTACGGACAACTCGGTTATTCCCACAATCCTCCTTCCCACCAAGGACACTGGATGTATTGAGTATGACCAGAAGTAGGAAGTACAGCCACAGAATGGTTTACCAGTGTAAACATTCTAGAATGTTCGACAATAGTTTATTCGCTGGTTGTGAAGAGGACTGGTTTGTGTTATTTATTTGTATAAATAGTTCATTACAGAAGGCCAGTCATCCTTGTTGGGTACTCCTGTGATACAGTTGCCTGTTCTCTTCTGTCAGACTTTCCCTCCCAGTTCTACATCTGTCCCCGTGGTAAGTCACGACTAGTACATGCCAGATGATTGGAGAATAGGCAACTCATTCGACAATCCACTGTTTATCAATCCCTCAAAGTCATTCCTGGACGAGCTGGTAATAGAAAAAATATACCCAATGGTCATTCTAATCAAACCCCCCAGGAAGTATACATCACACACTAACATCACAGATCCTGCCATGAGGAATGGAAACGAGTGTCGACTGTTCAGAACGAACTCGGTCATTACGTAACCGGTGACTCCACAATTATATTTGTAGCCTCTGTTGAGTTTGGAAATAATTCCGCTAATCACGTCGTGTCTTTGGTAATGAAGGACATGTCCACGGAAATCTACGTCCCCGTCGACCAACTAGTCTTTCAGACCACATAGGTGTATAACAAATTCATATAAATGAGTTAAATGGTGCCGTAGCCTTGTTGGGAGACTTGGGTCTCAATAGTTCAATCTCCTCAGTACACCCAGTCAGCCAGGACATTGGTGTGGGGAAGTACCCCACCACATTGTTGTTCTCGTAGTTGGACTCGGAGACATCCGTGCCCAGAGTGACCCACCCAGGCCGCAGTGTACTGTCACTCCCAAACAAATGAACTCTCCTTCGCCCCAAACAAAAGTGCTCGATAATAGAATAGATTTCCTCGGGTTTCTTCCGACTTCCAAAGGGGGCCTCCTCGTCCAGAATGACGTCAATGTCGATATTCGAATGAATGAAATTGGTGTCACAATTCCTCAGGACTGTCCCCCTTATCCCCATAATGCAGTGTTCCTTATATAGTAGACTGGACATACCTTAGTGGAGTATAATAAGGAGTCGGTGGGGTTACAACACGTCCTGTTTGTACTCGTCTTGATCCAGCAAATATCCTCACATCGACGAAACCCCCATCGATCAAAACACTGTGAGTGACAGAACAGACTGACCTCCCTCGCCTCATCCAACCCATCCGACGACCCACACCACAACCACACAAAACATTTGTCGGCTGCCAATTCGGGAATGTTGAGTGCCTTAATCTGCCGTAGAGTACCACTCCCACCTCATCCCACGACCAGTAGTCCTCCGTGCAGTACCCATTCCTCCAACGGTACTCCTCCAATGGGGGGTCGATCAGAATCACGTCGAATTTGATTATCAGACTGCGGAAGTTAAAGTCCCTCAACTGACACTTGACTCCACTTTACTCACGTGGTCACAACTACCTCGCAGGAATGGCCGACTCCGCCACTACCTTGTCCTTCAGTCTTATCAACTCCCTCAATTTTGGATATTCCAGGAATCGGTCTTCCAATCCAAAGTCCAGGATGCAATTTTGGGGTAGTTGTCCTGTGTCGATTGAGTGTTGGCAGTAGTCGTTCTGCGGGTTCCCACTTTGTGTTCCCTGCCAGTCAATATCAGTACTATGCCTTCATGAACATCGATGAGTCTATTTTATATAAATTCTGAGGGCATAATGGTATAACAAGACCTTCGAATCAGGCACTGGGACACCCTTCTGGATGTTGGAGGAGAAGAGTCCTAATCTTTGTTTGAACTGGCTTGATTAATTTAGGAGTGTACATTTCGGAGTCTTTTTTTGACGTATTTCTCTTCTTTTCTGGTTTTTACGACACTGTTTATTCCCATCACTAAACCGGTCACGAAAAATAATTTTTAATTAATTAAATTTGTTAATATAATTAATTTTTTTAGTAATTTCCAGAATCAAAATTATAAAAATAATTTAAATGATCGGACAATCACCTGTTAGTGAGGTGGATGTACTACTCTCAGCAAATCCAAAGCACAACTCAAAGAATCCCTTAGAGGAATACGGATCATATGGGGACATTGCAATAACTACAGACAATACAGTCCTTTTGCAGAAAAGACTGGACCAATCAGGCTCCACACACTTCTCTAATCCACGTCTTTTATACAAATCTCCAAACAGAATATGTTAAATCTGTAATCTTCTATTCTCAGTCCTTCCCTCCAATGACAAGACTACTCACACTCCCAACCTACTCCAAATCTGTCCGAATGAGAGAAGTGACCTGCTCTGTGTGTCTGGAACTAAAATAAGTATGGTGTATATATATAATAGACACTTTCAAAATACTAAACAACTCAGTCCAACTCTCCAACACACTCTCCTTGGATATTCCGGTGGGAGATATCCACGCTGAGATGTGTTGTGGCAGGACTGGTAGTGTTACTCGACCACTGTAGTGTGTACTGCTCTCCTCCCTCGGTCGGTCGCTGTGGTCATCGAGGGAGACTGTCTTGAGCTATTCTCCGCTATTCCTACCCCTGAGACGCCCACTTGTGCCAATATCAAGTATTTCTATTAATTTATATTAGTGAATTTATTGGGGAGGAGTGCTTGGTTTGTCAGGCTGACCATCATGTGGGAATTTTTAATATTCATTGGTTAACCTAAAATTAATACATTTTATAACAGCGGGAAAACTTTGTCAGATTTTGTGTTTGACGTGGACAGTGTTGGGCAGAGCAAATGGTGTGAATCCCACTATGCAGGACACCCACGAATTGCCCTTGTGGCCTCCGAAAATAGGATTGCCCTGCACGACTTTAGAGTCAGCATACTCAGACTAATTGGCAGAAAGGGAAGGAGCTATTGTTGTATGAAAGTACCCCGAATTCTCCGATTATGAAAACACACACGATAAGGGACAACTCTCTACTTTCACTGGCCATAACACAGTCACGGATAGTAGGACTGGATGCTCGTATGCCAGGAATACCAGTAAATGGAGTATGCATAAGCAGTAGACCATCAGCTGGGTCAATCGATGTGGGACTGATGTGATCAGTTCGTGTGGTGGAGTAGACAGGGGGTATTGGATATGCACGAGTAGTTCTAATCGGATTGCTCTGTTCGACTGTCAGCTCACTAATTCGGGTGCCTTCTTGGAGACCAATAAACCCCTCAATCTGCCATCGACTATTCAATGTCCAGTAGTCGGACTGGCAGTGACTGGATCTGTTTATATGGTTCGGCTGTGGGGTATATTCAGAGTAATCCAGTCGGGGATATATTTTCCCTGTCCTTGAAGGATAGTCAGGAAGTAGTCCATGATTGTCCCACTCTACGCAGCAACATCCTGTCGTCCTGAGGTAGTTATGTTTAATACATAATGACAGGTCTCACACTGACTGAAAGTCCTCACCCAATGTGTCACGTGTGCGGAGACCCCGAAGGATGTCCTTCATGCGGACATGACGTGTCTCAGACTAGGGAGATTGTGGACTGTTTCGACAATGTTGAGTCCATTGGTGACATTGTAGGATAGACCATACACCACATGTGGTAGTGACGTGGATGAGTTCCCTCCCGATGAAGAATCCCTGCGAATATATTCCCAGAGATTCCCCTACCTTTCCAAGTGGGACGATTAACTTGTGCGACATGACAAAATATTTATTTTGTGTCTGGTTAACCTACAATTAATACATCTGGAAAACTACGTATAATAACAGCGGGAAAACTACAGTCAGAGCAGATGGTAGGAATAAGCAAGAATTTTCTAGCAAAATAATAGAATAAATTAATCAGCATCAAAGTGTCGACTGAGAGCATCATTGACGACATGGTTAAAGTCTCTGTGTAAATACACGTGATGAGTGCCCCCCTTCAACACCTACACGTATCTCTCGACCAACACCAGCCTGCACGTCCACGTCACTACAGCCCTCCATAAAGGTGAATGCGTCGGCATTATTCATATACGAATTGGACCCGTATATAAACAGAATGGGGCAACAGTCCTCCTTCCGCAGTCGTCGAGACACTGGATTGGTCGCATAACCAAAGGGCGACATTAACCGTTTGAAGGCCACCTCTCCTCTACAGTCTTACACACCACCAACGTTGGAGACCGTCGGTTACAGGCGGAGATGTACTTGACAAAACTGGCACTGTCCAGGAAGGAAAACAGAGTGACAATATCACTTCTGAAATAACGGACGACGTATTTGGCTGGCATAATCACAGAAAAGTACCGAGAGGACCAAAAAGACGGAGTAGGGCGAGTGGGGTGAAATATGTGGTCAATGTTTTGATCGTGTAAAACCGCAAAATGGACATGTTTTCGCGGATTAAGGCCTCGCTGGGTGCCACGGAGAATCCCCAGGGGTCCGCCATAATGAGATATTCCACCTTTCGAGGATATTTCATGGCAAACACGGCGGCCTACAGTCTCAGGGGCAGACAAACCAAATATCCTCCAAAACTATGTCCGAGTAAAATAACTTTGGGTAACTTCATTTGGTCCATCCACCCGAGAATGGATTGGGCAAAATAGGACTCCACGTCGGCCGCGGAGGAAGGGAAATTTGGACGAGAACTTTTTCCAAATCCAAGGACATCAATGGCATAGACAGGACGGGAGGACGACAATTCGTCGAGATTTTTGGTCCAAAAGCAAACTCCTGCGCAAAGTCCGTGTAGAAGGACGAGGGGCACTTCCTCGTTTAAAGTGTTTAGAGAAATTGTCCAGATTTTGTTTTTATTATCCAGTTCTACAAATTTGGCAGAATAAGGTGATCTTATATCTATTAATCATTTTATTTAACTTAACTCGATAGAATTGTAGTTTCATGTTCACTGATGTAATCATACTCATTATTTGTGAAATAAGACAAAACCATACTCGAGGTAACGAGAAATAAACAATTACATTGAACTGTTATTTAATTATTACTGTATATTAATCACTATAAAAATAATAACATATTTTTATGAAAAGTGATGTCATTGAATGATAAGTAATTATTAATATTTTATAATGCGGTTCACCTTTTGTTGTGGTGCCGCCCAAAAGAATCGCCATACTCCAAAGTCAAATTCAATAAACCTGACATTTTTGTGTCAGGAAAAAAGAAATAAATTGAAGTGGAAATTACCTCACAACATCGGTTAATCGAGTTGAAGTGGAAAAATTGCACAAATTATTCTGGTAGTCTCGACATCGGATGGAGATGTCTCAAAGTTCTTTAAAGGTTACGTGGACAAGTTATGTATTGACGGGGGACCGAAGACATAGCAAGTCGGTTGTATGAACAGGACGCTGGAGAGTATTCTCATTGAACACAGACATGGAATGAAGGTAGACGAAGAGTACCTCTCTGCCGCCAATTGACTTGGGGAGCTGGCATTTCGTAAGGACACTCATCTAAATAAAATCATTGGCACAGGAAATGAAAGGAAGTTTGTGAAAAACTCTTCCTCCAAGAAAGAATGAAAATTATCGTAGATTTGGACTCCTAATTCGATAATTTTTTGAAAATTTAATGCATCATTTGAATAAAGCATCAATAACTAAACTTTATTGTCTAAAAAGTTTTTCAGAATTTTACTGTTTTTATTGAAAACAAATTTACATTCCTAATCCAAAGGATCCTGTTGGCCGTGTGCGTGGGAACAGCTGTTCCATCCGGCTTGCTGGCCGATTAATTTCTGATTAACTTAGCTTTCCATATTTTTTAAAAAAAAAGTCAGTCCTGTAAACATTCAGTTTTAATTGATGTATTTATGTTTTCGGTACGTCCAAAATATACTGTCATGTGATTTATTATTTTATTCTTCCAATTATCTAGTAAAACCGATCATTATGCGGACTTCCTCGCCCAAAGTAACGGCGGAATCTGGACCGACAAATAATGAACCTTTAGTATTTTTTTTTTATTTTTTTATTTTTTTTAATTGTAAACGTTTTTATTTCTTAAAAGAAAACAGAGAGAAAAGAGAGTTAACAAGAGGACTTCCCCGCCTCGTAGATGGAGAAACAGTTTCCACGTACAATGGCAAGGGAAATCCTCTGAAGAAGCCAAAGTATTATTATGCAGTTTACTATGGATCATAACAAAGCTTGTGGAGCACAGGAAACAATAAGACTTATTAGCTTGGTCAATTTCCCTCTATCTTGTCCAACATCCTGTAATGCGTCAATATCGTCTCCGTTCTTTAAATTTTTCTTACACTAAGGTCTCTGTCCAAGTAACTGAAAGAGGATTTTTGGACGTACACGGAAACGAGGGCCGTTGGCTTCGAACTAGTCTATCGTCGCGGTGTTTGCCGGTGCCTTCAAATCCATCCTTAGGATGTGTCCGAATGACCTTCACCTATAATTTCTATTGGTTTGCTTGATGTCCTGAGAATTTCTACTAATAGCAAAAATAATAACTGTGGAAATCATATTTTGTGTTCGACTTATATAATAAATAATCCGTGCAATATTCACCGATAATATCAAGGTATTTGAAGTCCTGCAATCTAAAATTCAAAAGTCTCTTTAAAGTCTAAAAATAACAAATTTTTCTGTTTAAGTTGAAAACGTGAACATCAAATAATTTATATCAAGTATAAAAACTTTAGAAATAAAACAATACAGCTTATATATAATAAGAGTTAAGAGTAGTAAAGTTTATTATTCATTTTAAAGAAAATGAAAGTCCAAAAACAAGATTAGCTAGATAAATAGCTACTAAAGTTAGATGCGGATTCGTGAAAAAAACATCAAATGATAGGTTAGTTAGTGCTATCGGTCGAGACAGTAGCAAAATAAACCTTCCCTATCTAGCCTTAGGACAAATGCAATACAGTTTCCTACGCGACCTTTAGCCCCAGAATAT
This sequence comes from Octopus sinensis, assembly GCF_006345805.1. Lineage (NCBI taxonomy): Eukaryota > Metazoa > Mollusca > Cephalopoda > Octopoda > Octopodidae > Octopus > Octopus sinensis. Next base: position 15,915 of record NW_021832605.1, on the reverse strand, counting down.
GATACACAATTAACTTTATGGTGTGTTATCAGATCGTATTGGAACTCAAATGTTTTTACACTCAGAATTCGAGCACATGCTTAAACCTAACTTCAAAAACGAATTGATGGATTTATGAGCCAGCTAATAAACATGTTTTCTCAACGGCGTACTCTGTTTAAGTGTTCTTTGATTGAGGAGACGTACTTTTCTCTTTACATCCAGTAGAGTGGAGTTCCTCTTATATTTTAATTCTATTCTCATATCTATATGCTTTGTATTTTTCATACAAAGTCTAAGATTTTTCTGTGTTCTCGATAGAATGTCAATTTTTTGTTTTAATAAACGAGGCTTTCTTAGCAATGTTTTTAATTCCGTTTGAGATTAAGGATTAGCGATCATCAGGTGAATGTTCGGAATTCAATTTTGAGACAAATATGTAAGCTTATTTCCTTTTTGCACATTGATGTTGAGATTACTTCTCAACAATTCTTGAAGCATATATAATGGGATTGACGTCAGTATAATGGGATTGTAAAATAAGAGCTTCAATCACCACTCCAGTGAACACAACCGTGTGTCATATGCTTGGGGATAAATGAGCATCCCCGAAAAATTTCCTTTATCAGACGCTCATTGGGGTCATGGTGCCTAGTCAGACCAAGTGACAGCGCAGGCAATGGACAACCTGAGGATCAGTTTGGACAAAGTAATGTGTTTAAATTGAGTATGTCGGCGTTGTCCAACACGATGAAATTATTCGGATTTTTCAATGTAATCGTTCAGACTAGTCCACTAGAAGTTCCTCTTATATTTTCATTTTTTCTATCTTTGTCTTCTTTGCCCTAAAAAGGCATATCTCTAATTTATCAACATACAAATGTATTTAGAAAGTATGGAAATAAGTTTAGTTTGTTAATGGGACGTGGTATTGTTGCGTATTCGACTTTTTACAGTGAATTTGTGTACTGTCAATAGCACCAGAGCAGTGAGGAGTAGTACAATCATGATGGGTCCACATATAATTGCTTCTACGTCACTCACAACTGTTCTATACAAGGCTTAACTCCCTGGTCCTCATCAGCCACGTACTTTTCAAATATTGTCATTTCTTTATTCTTTTTGATTTCATGCAATGTCGTTTTTGTTTTTGATGTGTCAGATTTCCCTGTCGGAAGAGTTGTTTCATGGATTTCTACAAATAAGAAAAAATATGAACTTTGGATGAGATCTATGCAGTCCTTTTCTGACAAATCTCTGGAAAGTAAATCGCCAGTCAGAGTGTCCACACAGTCACAGACATTCCCAAAAATAGGGCACCTAATTGGCTTGTAGAATCCATTCGTTTGGCAGAATAGGGATAACATATCTTCTAACTTATTCTCGCGACTTGAATAGTTATGGATTTACTGTTGTACAGTTTTTTGTTGCAGGGTCCTTCGGAATCTTGTTTCGTGGGGGCTATGCTCTAATTAATTAGTGAGTAATATTTAGTTTTGGTAGTAATGTAATGAGTTTTTGAATTACATTCAGAAAAAGGATAATCATAGTCTTGACGTATATCATTGGATACATTTATTATATTAAAAATTAACATCACAGTAGGTGTTTTATTGGAAATAAATACAATTAAAATCGTTTATTGATTGAAATAATTTTGGATTAAAAAAATATATTTCTGAACCTTCTAACTGATTTTTGATAAAAAAGATCCAATAGAATTATTTTTTAAGTATTCCAATGATTTGTTAAATTTTTGATAAACTAATAAAATTAATTATTTAAAAATTGTCTAAGAAGCTCACCGAAAAAGCTCCTTTAGAAGATGATCTCAGAATTTCGAAATTAAAAATCTAATTGCTTAACAATACTTACTTTGAGAACAAATAAATAAAGTAGACTTGAGAATGCAATCCAAAAATTTCAAACATTTTAGTTTTTAAAGTGGCGAGTCTGAAATAGAATGCTTAAAATACACTTAAATAATGAAATGTATTATTCTAATTTTAAGTTCCATAGCTCAGGGATTCAGATTCATTGAAATCTCAGTTAATCATTGAATTTTCTTTCAATATCTTGGAATATACAGAATGATGCAAAGAATGAATATTGACAGAACAATCATTTTTATTAAATCAACTTGGTCCATATTTGTCACAATACCATCCAATCTAACCCAAAACATTTATGGTCTAATCTTTTAAATAATTTTTCCCTTTGGTCATTTGGAATATTCAATTTTATTCAAATCTTATTTTTCCCAAACTTTTCCTAAATATCGCTTAGTCCATTTTCTCTCAATCAATTAAGACTGTACCAGTATGTATCGATAGCAATCTTCGAAGTAACTCGCTTGCTATCCGCGGTGAGGCCACTGGCGAATCCTAATTTCCAATATTAATGTTGAATAATTATTATGTTATATGCCCGACATAATTAATTAGATATTGATATAATATCCATCAAGACTTATTTTTAACCCTCGGTTTTTCAGATTTAGTCATCAGTCAGCCTATTTGCACATTTAATATTCATTCCTAATCACCTTATTGGACTATATAGAATAAACACAATTAATTTAATTACACAGCGTTAATGCCCACTCGTGTTGGGAGTGAAATTAAACATATTTTGGAGCAGTTCATACTGCTGCTGACTAGTCAGATTTGGCATCGACGAGGACTGTGGAGTGGGCAGATTCCCCACAACGGGAAAGGATAGTCCAGGAATGGGCGTCCCTCCAAAATACTGACTGGCAAAACTTTGCATAAAAACCGGATTCCGTAACATGGAAACCCACTGTTGCATGGAGGAGGAGAAATCGTTGTTAATAACAGCAGGATTTGGGGGGAAATATGCATTATTGGGCACTTCTTCAGTAACGAGACAAGCTTGTTTGTCCAAATCGTTGAGACTGCACTCCAGACTGACCAATTTGTCGAGTTTGGAGATGAGAGATGACTCATAATTAACTCGACTGGCCTCCCTCGTCTCCCGGACGTGGCAGGATCGACACAGCAATGTCTCCTTCCACTTTATCCATCCCTCCACGGGGTATCTCCCACAATGCGGGCAATTTTTGTTAATATTTTTCACAATATTTTTCCCGCTATTTTTATTGTCCTTCTTTTTCGAATTTTTGGTGTTATTTCTGACATATTCGAGTCCCACACACTCGAGGTAGTCCCCTGAATCGAAGGAGGGCACAAAGAACAGTCCCTCCACCACCGGAATCACCAATCTGGGCAGAGAGGCCACCGTGTTGTTAATCCGACCAGTCAATTCTTCCCGCGCTTGCTCTGTGGCACTGTCCTGGGCCAACTCACTCGCCTACACTGGAAACCACGTTTTTACTGTTTTGGGTTCCTGTCTGACCTTCCCGTGGGAGGAATTGGTTTTGTGAATGTTTTCTGCCCTTTTCGAGTACTCCGAGTCCCTTCCTTTGTACTTCTTGGTACTTTCCCGCGCTAATTTGGTGGGAGGGGACTTTGGGCACTCCACCTTCTTTTTGGTCACGTTTTTCTGGTGGTTATTTTGGGAGATTTACTTTGATGTTGTAGTTTCGTTGGTGGAGACGGATCCTTCTCATGAGGAGGAGTTTGGCTTCCTCCACTTGGAGGGTTCTTTCCAAGTCGATTTGGGTGGTTCGGTGGACTGGATTGGGGGGGATTGGGGGATATTCTGACATTGGATCTTCACTTCCGTGAGATTGGTTAACCTCGCAGTAGTTCATGGTTAATCAATATATTCTTAAGATTAGTTTAGAAATATATTTTAATAAATAAAAATTATTTATTTATCATATCTAGGCCACATCCAACAAAGAAAAGGAAGTAATAAATACCAACCCACAGAAATATAAAACGATGCACCTGAACGTCCCTATTTAAGGAAATACATGTATCGATTATTGACGGAAATAAATTATTTTGACTACCAATTAAAATTATTTATTTTTAACGTGCCATCACATAAAACTAAAAATATTGATCGTGTTGTCCAAATGGATTTTCTGACTTAATGTCATAATTATTTGTGACTTTTTGGCCTCTCCTTAAAAGCAACCTGTCTACAGTAGTCCAGGTTGCTTCCAAAGAGAAGTGAATGTCAAATTTTGTGCTGATAGGGAAAGATCAGGAGAGTGGAAAAATGATTAGTTAAGTAATCATCGGCCATTGATTTTAGAAATGAGTATTGTTTTGCTGGCGTACTTTTTAGTAAACAGCAATTGTCATTTAGCATGTTTAGAGCAGTGCAAGGGTGGTCGGATAAGAGAATAGGAATTGTGAATCATATTTAAATGTTCTATCGAGAGAAGATAAATTTCAAAATGCAGTTAGTCGATGGGTGTTATTTCAGGTATTCGGGTATAATACACATTGTCCTGTTTTGTACTGATTGGTATTCCTCAGTGGGCTTGTAAATAGACAGGGAATCCAGTTCGGACTTGCGTAATTTAGTACGGGATGGACTAGTTGTTTGTAACTCTTTTGAGAAGGGGTTTCTGATGGGATCACTTATTGCTTTTTGAATGCTTGTACGCCTGATTGCTTTGTCCGAAATGTTCAAGACATGTTTGTTGAATAGTTGGGTCTTCTGTCGAAAATTGAGTTTACTTGGAGTCTGCGTGCAGATTTATGGCAGCAGTGATTTGTTTGTTTAAAAATGAATTTTTTGGAATTAAGATGATTTCATAAGTAATTTCTATACACCACCAGATCAGGAAACATTTATTGGAATGATATTAGACAGACAGAGGATAAATATCGGTGTGTCTTTTCTCCCTAATTTTATACACTTTGGGTTTTCCCGGCTTTTTAATTTTACGTCCAAAGCGTCCTCCCTTCCTCTAAAAAAGACCTCTGCGAGGACGCACACCCAATCTCCTCCGCTGTCCCGCCGTGGTCAACTTGACATCGCGGTGACCCACATTGGACACCCTCCCCACCACACACATGCACTTACTGCTCAACACATACTCCTGTCCACTGGGGAGACGGAGGGACTCCCCCATCTGCACACAGGGAGACTCCCTTATTACACAACACTGCGTAGGTCCCGGTCGACACTGCTATTTTCTGTCCACCGTTGGGGGAGAACTCGACACAGCAGACATGAGACCCCGGAATGAGAGCACCCAGAGGATGGGCGTCTCCTGGTCTGCCGAGGACTGGAAATGAGTGGATATATTACTGGGCACTTTGGGGATGTCTCCGTATGTCCGGACTATGTCTTTCATGTCAGGAGTGGCCACCGCCCACCGCCTGACATCACCCCCAAGGCCAGCGTCGCACTGTGCCAGTCGTCGTTTTTGAGCTACGATTATGACTAGGAGTCACCTCACTCACTCTTTCCTCCACCACTCTCCCGGGAGTGCCTTTCCGTGAACAGGGCCAACAGAAATATTTGTGGAACCCCCCGCCAATCCGGTCGATGATGATTCGGCCTACTCGTTTGCTTGGTCAATCAACCGTGGGCGTTCCTTCCGCCTGTGCGTTGGCATTTCAGTGGGGTTGGAGTGTAGTCCATCGAGCGTAAATCGTAGCCTGCTTTCCTGAGGGAATAGTTGAGAATAAACTGACCTCTCACTTTGAGAGGAGCCTTTATGCCCACGTCCTCACTTTACCACTCATTAGTCATAAATACAGTTTTATTGTGGATATTGATAGATTTAATTCCTCTGTCTTCCTGGAATTGGTCGTGAATACTTTCCTGGGCACATATTCACTCCACTTTCGAATTGACGCTATCCTCGTCCAATTATACATCAAATATATTAATTAATATTCCTGTCTTATAAAATAACGTTTATTTAATGTTATAAAAGCCCGTTAATCTCCTTCATAAACTGATTGTAGGCCTCCCCTCCCCTCCAATCGACAGGGGGTCAGTTCATTTTTCTAAAATAAACAAACACACCAACTCGGCCTATAACCAGTAGTCCTCAATCGCCCTTTTCCGTCCTTGTATTGTCTCTCCACTCTCAGTGTCGTCGGCTTAAAGCAAGTCGCCGCCTCCTTCAGATTCCGGATTTGTGTCGTCTGCCCACCCCAATTGGTAGGCCTCCTCGTAGTGGCCCACAGTGCACACAGGATTCACCAATTGGTAAGGAAAGTTGACATTCTCCTCATATCTGGCCATTTCCCTCTCAAATTCCAATCTAGAATACTCCCAGTCTACACTCCTATGGAAAACACCCAAACTTGTCTCCACTTGGGGGGAGAACAGGCCGGCGGGCGAGGAAGCTTCCCCAAAACCTGCTTGGTCACCCTTTTAGGAATGGTCTCCCTTGATGTTGGATGGTGGGAGGGAGGTCACATAGCAGGGGAATGTCCTCCAACCTCTTTCCTTCTCCCTAGTCACTCAGTGAGGCTGATTCTACCCAGAAGGGCTATTTTCTGCAGTTTGGTGTACTCGTAGTTCTTTAGGAGTTTCAGCAGGTTGTCTGCCTGGGAAGACTCCTCGTTTTGTTGCTGGGATTTAAAAAAAACTCCGATGAAGTTAAAAAAAGAATTAAGGGTTTGGCAAGCGCAAAACTGAATGCAGTAAATATGTTCAAAGCAATTAACGAATCCGCACTATCACTTTACAATTATTATATTGGACTAATCAACATTGAACCACGTGAGTTTGAGGATATTGATGTTGATGTTCGGCGTATTCTTTATGAGACAAAACTTCATTTAAAGCCTGCAAATAAAGAGAGGCTATATTTACCAAGAGATAAACTTGGAAGAGGGCTCACTTCAATCGTGTTCAGAAGTGAATGCATGTTGTTCCAATTCCTTTATGATTTGGAAAGAAAATCTAATGTGTGTCTGAGAAAAGCTGGAATTCTGCGGGCTGTCAATTCAAAGAAAACACATATGGCCACGATCGCGGGATTCCTAACCCAGAAGTATAACTTGGATGATAATTTCTCTGACATGGATGTACGGAAACTTAAAAATGTTCAAATTGAATGGTTATTGACGAAAATTAACACTAAATCTTTTCATTCTATGTTATTCAAATGTTTAAAAGACTTAAATATTGATATTGCATCATCTTGGGCTGGCTTGCAAAAAGGGCCGAAGTCCAAGAGCCGAAGCATTGTATTGTCTTTTACAGGACCGAAATTTGTTCTTTGAGGAAAAAGGATCAAATTGCAGTCATTGTAAATCTGCCAAAAAACAGTCGACCATTTGGCAACGAGATGTAATAAAATGTTAAATAGTGATTATATACGCCGTCACAATGAGGTGGTGAGATGTCTTCATTTAAACCTGTGTCGTAAATATGGAATCACATATTCAAAGAAACTGAAGACTCACTCAGTCCAATCAATAGTAACAACTGAGAATGTTGAGATTAGAGTCGATACGATGCTGATGACAGACATCAAAGTACAACATAACAAGCCGGACATATTTGTTTTCGATAAAAGGACAAGGGAGATTACTTTAGTAGAGGTCGGAATCACTTCTCAGGAGATGCTGAAGGTGGTTAAGATTGAACAACTTCATAAATACGACCTCCTCGCTGGAGAGTTGTCCCAAATATACAAAGCGAAAGTTAAAATTGTCCCTATTGTTATGACTTGGGAGGGAATTGTGAGTAAATTCTACAAATCATACAGTGCTGGTAGAAAAAAACCGGTTTTGCAGTTACTAACTTTTTTTGGCGGATAGCATTTATTTTTTTAACTGAATTGAACTCTTTGTAGTTGATTAGATTTATAATTTTTTTATTTATAAAAAATTCCATTAATCGTTTAAAATTCTAAAGATTTAAATTTTAGGGTGTGAATAAAAAACCGGTTTGCATTATTGAGTGATATTTTAGAAGTTGAATTTTTAGTTTTATAAGCAAATGTTAAATAAAATAATTAAAGGGAAGATTCTTGCTTTTTATGAGTTAAATTGGACGATAAAAGATATCGCAGAAAATTCAAAAAATATGGAACTATTGATAGGATTCCTGGTTCTGGACGTCCTAAAAAGCTTCAAAAAACAGACGTTAAAATTTTATTGCATCTTGTTGAGTCCGATCCAAAAAAATCTTCTAACACGTTGAGGAATGAAATAAACCATTTAACTAGTAAGAGTGTCTGTAGAAAGACAATTGAAACTTATTTAAATTCCAATTTTCTCTTCGGAAGAGTATGTCAACGTAAACCGTTGCTTTCGAAGAAAAACATAATAAAAAGATATGAATTGTCAAAAATTTTTATTTGAATGAACAATGACGCATGGAAAACTATTATTTTCTCTGATGAAGCATCTTTTCAGATTTTTCATACTAAAAAAAGGCAATACAGTTATCGAAAAAAAAGTTCACGTTATGAGTTGAGCCATATTACGCCGACAGTAAAATTTGGTGGAGGGAGTGTTATGGTCGGGGCTGTATCTCCTATCAAGGAGTGGGCAATTTAGTTTTTGTTAATGGAACCCTCAATTCCGCTAAATATATAAATGTTATAACGAATAATTTGTTCGTTTCGGCGCGAAAAATGGGACTAAATCAGTTCACTTTCCAACAAGATTTGGCCCCCTGTCATCAATCTGCAATGACAACCAAGTTTTTTGAAGAAAATAAAGTTTCAATTCTTTATTGGGCTCCGCAATCTCCAGACATGAACCCAATGGAACATGTTTGGAGCATGATGAAGCAGAAGTATTCTTTAGATCCTGCAAAAAATAAACTGGATCTGGAAGTCAAATTAACAAAAATTTGGAACGAATTGCCGTCTGAAAGTATTCAGAAATTAATTGATAGTATGCCTAAAAGGTCATACGAGCTATTTATTAATCGAGGATACCACACAACATATTAACTGTTGATTTTGTTAACTCTTTTTGTTAAAACCGGTTTTTTATTCACAAGCAAAAATTTAAATTTTTAAAATTTCCGCCGATTATTGAAATTTTTTAAAAGTAAAAAAGATTATACATATAATCAACTTCAAACTCTTTATTTCATTTAAAAAATTAATAGCTATACGCCAAAAAAATTATTGACTGCAAAACCGGTTTTTTTCTACCAGCACTGTATATGGATTTTTTGGATGTGGATATTATTCCGAGGGCATATATTCAATCTATTGTACTAAAGAAAACTCTTGAGAGCACGTTAGTGGAGCACCGACATGGGATGAACTTTCAAGAGAGTGATGTTAGTGAAGTCATTCATTTTCTACAACGAAAATCTCTACGACAATTTGAGGACGACGGAATCGTGCCCATGGAACAACAATCCTGGAGTGAGGATCAGATTGGTGATGGTCGACAAGAGATTGCAGTTAGAGAGCTAAGGAATGGCTCAAAAAGAAAAAAAATGAATTAATACGTCAAATCAATTTTAAATAATTTAAAATTAAATTACTATGATTATTTGTACTACTAATTTCTGATATAAGATTTATATATTTTAACCTAATTAACATTTAACCATGTTTTGTTCGGATGGAATATGGGTCAGAAATTAAATGTTATTTATTAGAACACTTCTTTGACATGGGAACAATCGAATCCGAATTTTACGACATGTTTCACGAACGTTGTCCTTATTTGGATTCCTTGTTTAATTTATTTTGTTTTGTCGTTATTATATGTCATCAAATTACTAATGACGAAAAGAGAGTTATTTTTGTTCAATAAAATTCACATTTTTAAAAAGGTTTGCATCTCATCACTTAAATAACAGATTTTTAGCTCTATTTTGTCTGCCGTGAGTTTAATCCACATGGTCTACGCAGTCCACTTGCGACAACAAGAACCAATAGAAGAAATACTTTCTTCCGTTATTTTTGCCATTTCCACGGTTTTTTAATTTTTTTGAATCAAGTTATCTGCCACAATTTTCACTTTTTATGAGGAAACTGCCAATTTGGAACCGACGCCTCATCTGACATTTTTTTGGACTTTTCTATCACTAACTCACATTCTGGTTCTCTTCTCCAGAATTCGGCGTTTTTATTCAAACGTGGGATATTTAAACTTAATCTCAGATGCCACTGTTTGGAAAGGTCACACTTTATTTCAATATTCCCGAATTTGTATTGTTGGTAGTCATGTCTGTCTTCTCCCTCCAGGTCGACCGACTGTCTTCAGATATACCACAAAATGACGTATCCTTTCACTGATTACATATAAGGAATGTTTTCCCGAATACAGGGTTTCCTATTTAAATAAAATCATGTGCTTTTGGTTTTTAAAGTAATAGGGTGGTGTATTATGTGTTAGATATGTTAACATGGCGAGGAAAGGGACGCTGAATGAGACAGACTTGTGGAGTGTCGACTCAAATTTAAACTTTTTGACGCTGATTAAAGAAATGGACCAAAAGTTGGATCAAATCTTGCTTGAAATATTAGAATAAATGAAGAGAAAAGAAAATATTCTGCCATTTCAATGTTAAATACTCTCAAAATAATAATCGGAAATGATTTCAGACGTTTACTGATTGCCATTGTGTTAAATTTAATTTCGGATTTGCTCATCTTTGCCCAGACAATTTTGCTCGGGTTTTTGTTAGTGAATAATAATAGTCATTTGGTCAACTTTATTGTTGTCAAATCAATTTTTAAATGGAAGGGATATTTTTATGCCTTTCTGCTCGTGGCTGTGGGCATTACTTCTGGAATTACTCGAGCATATTCAGAAAAACTGGCTCTCACTTGCTCGGTCTCCATTCGGTCGCGAGTAATGATGTTGGTGTACCAGAAAGTATGCCAAAGTTGTATAATTTAGAGCTTTAAACTTGCCTCTAAAACTCGGAGGGAGTTGTCAGACACGTTGGCTCTTACTTTGATTGGAAGTGACTCTGAATTTATTTACGAGGCCGTATCTGTGATTCCAAATTTGATAAACCTGCCTTTAATCCTCATTATAGCACTGTGGATTATTTATTCTAATGTGGAAAAGTACATGTTTGTCAGCGTCGGGGTGCTTGTAGGGACATTATTATTCACTCTCTTTTTCTTCAAATTTCAAAAAGAATTTCAAGTCAATTATTTTGATCAGTTTAGTCGACAAGTTCAAAACTGACAGACAAGAGGACAAGTATTATTTTCGAATTTTTCAACGGAATTAAAGTTAATAATATTTTTAAATTCTCAGGTCTTTAAGTTATATGGCTGGGAATACCCCATCCAACAGTTGATAACTTCTATTCGAACCAAGGAAGTCAATTTTCTGCTAAAGTCGTTCTTTCCAACCAGTGGGGCGATTGTAGCAATGCTCACGTCTCCGAATTGGGTATGTCTAGCGACATGAGTAAATAGATGGTTCTTGGGACTATTGGACTGTTCATCCTCAAAACAGACGTCACAATCTCTAAAATTGGAGGGATTTATGAGACCTTCGGGTTGTTTAACATTCTCAGAACCGTTTTGATATTTCTTCCTCTGAGTATTTTTTACTTCGTCTTGGTTGTTGATAATCGCTGACGCATAAATAGGCCGGGATAGCTATCAAAAAAATAACTAATTATCTCAACTGTGATGAGTTGACAATTGATCGGGGGATCTGTCGTGAAACTATGCAAGAAGGTTAGTTCCTGAAATAAATTCGTACTAGATGAGCATATCCTCGTCGAAAACGCTTCCTTCTCTTGGATAGACGGAAAACGGACTCTCAAAGAGTATCAAATTCATTATTATGGCAGCATATCATTCAAAGTGCAAAAAAATTCACTTACCGGTGTCATTGGACAATTGGCATCCGGCAAGTCATCTCTCCTCTCCGCTCTTCTCGACGAGATTCCGAGAACTTCTGGAGGATTCTGCATCACTGTAAGCCTATGGAATAACTATAAATAAGGATTCAGTCGCATACTGTCCTCAGCAGGCTTGGTTAAGAAATTGCAGTTTACTCGACAACATTATAATGTTCAACAAATATGATGCCGAGTGGTTTGGTCGTGTCGTAGAACTGTGCTGTCTCGTCAAAGACATTGACATGATGCCTGACAGGGAGTGGACTGAGATCGGAGAAAAGGTATTGAGTGATATCGAATTGTAAGGGGGTCAATCTTAGTGGAGGACAAAAGCAGAGGATTAGCTTAGCACGTGCTATTTATGATAATGCAGATCTATACTTGCTTGATGACGTACTCAGTGCTGTCGATGCTAATGTGGGAGAACGTTTGTTTTACAACCTGATGGGGCCAGAAGGCATTCTCCGGAACAAGGCATTAATTTTTCCAGTTATTTCACAGACAGTCGTTTTTGTGACAAATTCGATAAAATATTTATCCCAAATGAATAAAATTATGTTTCTGAAAGAGGGACAAATATCATTTTTTGGTACATATCACGACTTTGCCAATCTGTCTCTAGAAGATACTTTTATAAAACAACTAGTAGATGCTCAAACAGGTGTGCATATGACATTACTGTTCAGAGACTACAACAAAAGTTAAAAGAAGATCAAAGATATCGAAAACTTTCAAGAGAGTTTCGGTAAAACTGGACTCGACACAAAAACTTGTCCAAGACGAAAACGTAGAACTCTCACAAGTGACTTTAAATGAAAGTAAATAATTAAGTTTTCATTCAAATCGGTTAAATCATACATCAAATATTTCGAAAGAACTGCTTTGGTTGGCTACACGATCTTCATGATCCTGAATATATGTTCTTTTTTGGCACTGTTAAACTGGTTATCAACGTGGACGGACAGCATTATCAAAAATGGAAGACCTGTCGACACACACTACTACATTGGCATATACGGGGCCTTGATAGTCTTATTTGGTTTTAAGTGAGTGTCTAATGACAGCATTTTCTGTACTTGTGAGGGTCATTTTTTTGTTTTTGGGATGCGCCAAAGCATCTTTTGGAATCCACGAAGCACTTTTTGTTTCTCTGATGAAGGCTCCAATATCATTTCATGAGAGAACACCCATTGGACGAGTCATGAATCGGTTTTTAACTGATATACTGAGACTGGACATTAAAATGCCGCAGCAGTTGGCGGCCATTGGGGGGACCTTTATTGTTCTCATCTCACTCTTTATATATATCATCCAAGTGAATTACTTTTCCGCCATTCCAGTCGTTTTTGTGTTTTTTTTCATATTTTTTGTTGCGGTTTATTGATATGTATAATCAATAGAAATATTATACTCTCATTGCAAGGCAGTCCATGAGTCTCGAGTTGTCCGAAAAGTCTAAATTAGTGACCAACTACGTGGAGGTTTTCCGCGGAGGCGTCTGCATCAGAGTCAGCAAAACAGAAAACAAATATATTGAACAATTTAGTGACAACATGGACAAATTTATCACTGTGAGTTGTCTCCGTGTTATGTCCAGATAGTATGCCTAGTATATACTATTATTAGTTGGGTTTTGTCTGTAATCCAATGGATCTCGTCTTTTGTGGTTTTCTTTACAACTTTTTCTGCCGTTATCGAGAGGGACGAATCCGCTTCGTCGGAAATTGGAGTTTCTTTAAATATTTCTATATCGGTTTTAAAACATTTGTTATATTTTAGATTATTTCTGTTTTTGTGCTTTTTTTGATTAATCTCGGGGATATTCAGGTCGGGTTGGTGTCTGTGGAAAGGATATTCGAATATGTCGGTATTCAAAAAGAGGTCTTAACTTCTCGGCAATTTTCAGGCCGAATGGTCTATTTCTGAGGTCGATAACCAGGTTGACGAATCATGGCCTTCGAAGGGAGTTATCGTTTTTGACAATTACAGCACCAAATATCGAGAAAATTTAGATTTCTGCCTAAAAAATCTTTCCTTCCAAATTGAATCACATGAAAAAATTGCTGTGGTCGGAAGAACCGGCGCGGGAAAATCCTCACTGACCTTGGCCCTCCTCAGAGCATTGGAGGCATCCACTGGGAAAATAATCATCGATGGAGTCGACATTTCGACCTTAGGACTCCACAAACTCCGCCAATCAGTGACAATTGTACCTCAAGACACTTACCTGGTTTCCGGGACTTTGAGATATAATGTGGACCCCTTCGGCTATTATTCAGACCAAGAGATTTGGTCGGTCATCAGGACGTTGGAGATTAGCGACTACATCGACTTGGGGACGATGGGTCTTGACTTTGAGTGCATTGACGGGGGCAGTAATCTTAGGTCTTCACGTTGCTAATATAATGCAGTGGTGGATCAAAACAACTGATCGCCCTTGCCAGAGCGCTGCTGAGAAAACCCAGAGTTCTCCTTTTAGATGAGGCCACTGCATCAATCGACGTGCAGACTGATAAAATAATACAACGCACAATTCGCCAGTACTTCAAGGAATGCACGATAATCACAATCGCACATCGAATCAACACTATTCTCGACTATGATAGGTCATTTGGTCTGCTAATTTGTAGGGTCATGGTATTTGACAAGGGAAAGTTGGTAGAATTCGATGACATTAAAGATCTGTTGGCCAAGCCTAGTTCTCTGTTCTACGGATTTGCTAACCAATGATAATTAGGTCAAAAAACTTTTTAATTAAGGGTTTTTAAATAAGAATTGCTTACTTAAAAATAATTTTCGATTTTCGGTTGTTCAATCAACTCAAACTCGCTAACCTGCTCAGCAGAATAAGCGACTGAGCTTACTTGGATAATTTTATACTTTCCTAAAATGTAGCAAACTAATTATAGGATTTTGTAATCGGTAGTATTTTGTTACGTCAACCACATTCTCGCCGACCCCACTTTAAGTGCACGGATGGGCAGATCCATGTTCAGGGGCTACTCCTTCAACAATAACCCATGCCTTTTCTCAGCTCACATCCTCTCTAAAGTCTTTCGCAACACGAGTGTCTGGATATACTTCACCCTGTCCTCCACTCCGAGGGCCTTCAGATGGTTCTTGAAAAATTAATTATTTTTTTTGTATTAAAAAAAATCTTGTATCCGATTCCAAGATGAAAAGTAACATTTAGATTTATTAAATTGTCACAATCATCAAGAAATATCGAGTATAATGCAAAATACGAGAAAAGGAACCAGACATTTGGCAATCCGCTTTTCAATAGCAATTTAAGAAATTATCACAATCTATTTCCATTAATTGACGTTTGATTTTTTCTAAAATCCCTTCGAGCAAGTATGTTACAAGCAATAAGAGAAACTACACTAGGTGCAAAAAAAAACCGTTTTTTCGAAATATCAAAAATTTACTATGCAACTATATTGTTTTTATTAAAGAATTGAATAATTTATCATTTTTTAACACTAGTTTTATTTTTATATTTGAACTTGTAATCATTTTTACTTAACAAATTATAACTAACAAAAAATCAAACGCAATAAAAAACCGTTTTATTTTTGATTATTTAAAGTTAGTATTCAATATGGTCCCCTTTTGCCTTAAAAAGCTTTTGTGCTCTATTCGGCATGCTTTCGATTAATTTTTTTTATAAAACTAATCGGTATTTCGTTCCAAATATTTTCGATTTTTTCTTTCAAATCTGAAACATTCTTTGGATGAAAGGTGTTTAATTCCCTCTTCATATGAGCCCATATATGTTCGATCGGATTTAAATCCGGTGATTGAGGTGCCCATGGTAAAAGGTTTACTTTCTTTTCTTGAAAAAATCGCATAGTTATCTTGGAAGTATGACATGGTGCCATGTCTTGTTGGAAAATAAAGTCACTAAGCTCCATTTTTTTGCAGATTCCCATAAATGGTTACATAGTGTGTTGATATAAAGTGCGGAATTCATATTCCCGTGTATAAAAGCAAGCGAGCCCATTCCATAATAGGAAAAACAGCCCCAGACCATAACTTTCCCCCCACCAAATTTTACAGTAGGCGAAAGGTTGCTTTTTTGAAGGCCTGTATTGTTTTTCCGATAACAATATTGCAGTTTTTTAATATTAAAAACTTCGAAACTGCATTCGTCACTGAAAATTGTCCTCATCCATTCAGTGTTTGGCACAGTAATGAAATGCTTTGCCATGTCATAGCGTTTTTCACTATTTATTT